>NC_051847.1:24306318-24402977 GCF_002237135.1 Teleopsis dalmanni | reverse complement strand
CAGTAAGAGTCCGTCACACAGAACATATAGAATGCAACGACATTCATGCACGATGACCTAAAGAAACCTTAGATATATCTGGGTACTTGAAACAGTAGTTGGCGACTATAATGATATTTTATTATTATTGATTGTTATAAGAAAGGCGATATTATTACATAAATAATAATTATTGCTTTAATTTAATTATTAAGATCTGAATTACATTTTTGTACTTAAGCATGTATAAGTATTTTAGAGATAAGACTTGTGGAAATTTAAGCGATATTTTAAGCATTAGACAAGCATTGTTCATTAAAAAAAAATTTAAGTGATATTTTTTCTAAATTATACCTAAAATTATTAATTGTTTTTATTATATTCAAATATATACAAAACCTGAAATGAATGTAAATATTTTTTTAAAATTTTTTTTTCAAACTTAATGGAATTGTATCTAAGCATTAAACTTATAAACAAGTTGAATATTATATTTTATATTTTCTTGAATATTTATGTATATATATGAAGAAAAGATAATATTTAGTTTTTGTTGACTTCATTTATTTTTATGTTTTATAAGTATATTATTTGTATACATTGTAATTGATTCCTTCATATCACAAATTAAAAAAAATGTGGTAAAACTATTTCCGACAGATTTATTATGCAGTTTATTTTAAATTAAATTCAAATTAAATTTACTTTAATTTCAAATTAAAATTAACTAATTAATTGTAAAATTTTGACAAAGTATTTGATTGCTGAAATAGTTTCATATAATAGGTAAAATAAATAAAAAAATATAAAGTCACATGATTCAATCTAAAATAAACGCTTTCGCAATATATATAGAGTATGCAGAGAATATTGAGTACATTTTTAAGAACTAGTTAAATAAATTAAAAAAAAAATAATATTCAATACAATTAAAAAACAAACTAATAAAATAAAATTTAAACTGTAAATAGCTTTTATAAAATTAACTTGTTTATCTTGTAAGTATGTCATTTGTATATAATATGTACTGCAAAGTTGTTGTAGTCAGAAAATAAATCAGAGGGGGAAAGGTGTTAAGCAATAATTTTGTAATTGTAATTTATTTTTTGTAAATTATTTTAATAAACTGGAGAGTGTGCAAAACTGTTATACCAATAAAATAGTTCAGGAAGATCTACATCCAAAATTTATTTATCTACTTTACCAATTAACAAGATGAAAGAGAGAAGGGTGGTGCTCATTACACTATCGGGCGTAATTTGGGCATTTTTACGTACAACCAACTCCCCATATAGCTATCCTTTTGATCTACTGTATTAAAAGTATAAATTTGAAAGGTAAGCGCAGGTTACTTCCTTATCAAAGATTAATAATCTAAAGGCTGAATAAGTTGTTCTGTAAGATTTCTGTATTTTATAAATAAATATTATTATATTATATTATTATATTTCAATTAAAGATTAATTAGAAACATATATTTCTTATTTAAACATAGAAACAAGGAAACAGTGTATAGCGTAACGTAACCTCATTTATATTCCAACTATTTGTTGAATAGATGCATCCATATTGGTTAGTAGCTTTTCTAAAGCTCGAAAAACATTTTTTCAGTAGTTGATCTATTCAAAAAAGAAATCCGAGTATCCGGATAATTATAATAATTATAACAAAATATTTAAATAATTTGAAAGTGTCGAATACAAGCATAAATAACAAAAGAAAAATTATCTACTTAAGTACAATTCAGCTTTTTTGAGTTATTTAGGTTGAATTTTGTTTTAAGGTATTTAATTTTTTAGTTTATTTTATAAACTATTATATATTATATTACATACTTTATATATATAATTTATAATTTATTTATAATTTAATAAAATTAATACAAAAAATTTAATATATTGTAACATATTAAAAAAATTTATTTTCTAACAATTTCAGATCCCATTTATTGAATTTTTTTTTATTTACTTATTTTTCCAACACTTAGGTTGGGTTAGGTTATCCCGGCGATCCCTAGTGGATCCACTACTGCCTATTGGCCCACTCAGGTCCTTCTAAAGTATTAAGTCACCGCCGTGCATGAGCTGGGCAAAAACATAGTAGACATAGGCACTCTCATCATCTTCCCCACAGCTGCGACAGATTTGATTAAAAGTGATTCCCTAGTTGCATGATGATTCCTAGTTTACAGTGACCTGTAAGTAAATCTATCTCAATGAGAATTTTGGATTTCTTTTTATCGAAACGTGACCAGATTGCATACAGATGCCTGTATATCGTTGACTTTTTCCATTTTTATTCAAAATTTCAGTACGGAAAGAACTCAGTAACAATTTGCATGATGTTAGCGATATGCTCAGATTATTTAAGTGTTCCGAGAGTGGTACTGAACCACCCTTTCTGGCTAGCTCGTCTGCTCTTCAATTTCTAATATTACTAATATTTTGCTTTGTTTTAATGTACAAATTAATTAAAAAAAAATTAAAATATGTAATCTATTCAACGAAAATAGAAAAACTCCATTAATAACGTCAGTGAAATTTTAAGGAAGAGATAAATGCTATATGATTAGAAATAATTTAAAGTCAGTTTTCTAAAAAAATTTTTTTTATTGATATTTTAAATATTTTTCTTGTAGAATAATTTTTAAAATATATTATATACAATTAATTAAGTTTTTATTAAATAACTTTACATGCAGTTTTTCATTTTTAACTTAAAACTTAGCCTAAAATATAAATATATACTGTTTTAAAAAAATATGCAAATATTAATGTTATTTATGTGTATTGTTGTTAAAAATATAAATAAAATTAAATAAAATTATAACTCACACTATATTGAAATTTATATATTTTTTATGAGTAAAAAATACAATTTACAGTTCAAAATTTAAGTCTATTTTGCTTGTATGTCCTGCAGCAATTCGAACATTTTTTCCAGTTTCTGCTCAATATTTTGTAGGCGCCTTTCTGTATTCTGCAAACGTTGTCTGTCCCGGTGGGCAGTTGTCTTTTGATCAATAACTGCCAATGCCATTTTAACCGTTCGGCTGTCCATTTCTGAGCATTTGCCTGTGATGCAAGAGCAACAGCAGGGTAGGAATTGAACTGGTGGGTCGAGTAATTTTTTCTGACGATCATTGTCGTTGGTTGTGAGCGGCAGAAAGGAAGCCTTTGAGTTACGTATGCCATTACTACGAGTCATGACATCCTTCAGTTCATAGGCATTAGCTACTGGTATCATGACTTTGTTATGGTCATTCGGTAATATCGCGATTTGTTTACCCGCTATATAGTTTGGATAAAGATTCATTAAACGACGGCAAATTGTGCGGAATGGTTCATGGTTGACAATGAAGCTTGTGCGACCGGAATGACCAGTTAGAACTTCTTCATAACGAGTTAATAAGTTCGTCCGGCATATTGAACCATTCAGTTCAGCTTGTGCTTTAATAGCCTATAGAAAAATAAGATAGCTCGTAAAACTAAATAATAAGCTGAACATTGTTTTTACCCACCTGTGTATCGCTTACTGCTAAGCCATTCAATAAATTGAACAATACAATTGACATGAATACCACGAATAGCAGAAACACCAAGTAGCTGTATAGTGTGTCGAAATTAATATCGCCAGCATCGAATTCGCCAGTTAACATAACAATTGTCTTGATTATAGCGGCAAAGGGGTTTGAAAATTTGTTGAATTCATCGCTTGCCTCAGGTTTCGGCAAACCATTCTCATCCAGTTCGGGCTTACCGAAAAGTATGTAAAAGCATAAACTGAATGTTATAACAAAAATGGAATACAGAGTAAAGCTTTTCAGGAAACTTTTCGAGACTGCCCGCAACATTAACATGTGAGTGGATATTGACAGGACTGGAAGAGAACCGACCAACAAACAAAGTTCCAATGCTACAAGTAGCATTGTGAATACAGCAACTACACGTTGTGTTTCTCGATCATAGCTTGGTTCGGTGCAAGTCATTATCGATAAAATAATGAGAGCAATTTCCATTAGATTTATTGGTGAACGGAAGTACATTGTTGGGGACATAATTATTTGCACTGCTTCTCGTATTATCATGTAAGCAATGCCAATCCAAGCAAATAGTCCAAACAATACGGTTACCGTTTCATGCTCACTTTCACGAAATTTGAGTATTGTGTGGGTAACTATTGAAACTGCGAAGAATGCATATAGCAAAAAATTTATATAAAATATAACGGAAAGTCGGTGCCATTTAAGGAACAGGAAACTTGTGATAAGTGGATGCTGTAGTAAATGTCTGTGCTCTTTTGATTCGGCAATAAATGCAATAGGTGTCATTTCTTCACGTAAATTGTGTTGTATTTCTTTCTTGGTATTGGGAGTGGATTTCTGCAAAATGAGGTTCATATAATTCATTTGTATCTCGAAATTTTCATCTCCAGGTTTCAGTCCATTAGTAGTAATACAGTTATCTAAATGCTCTTCCAGCACATCTGGCTGCATACCATCGATTGGTAGATCGCAAAAGCGGCTTTTCATACCAATGTAAGCACCATGCTTAAGTAATTCCTGTATGGCTTTTCGGTTTCGGTACTTTACTGCATAATGTAATGGTGTAGATCCGCTGTCATCAATTTCATTGACATCAACACGTTCTGAATCGAGTAATATGTAAAAACATTTATTATAGTCACAAAAATCATTATAAGGAATTTCGTCCAGTTTCTTGATAATTGTGATGAGCAGTTGATCTTGTTTTCGCAGCTTCAAATGTTCATAAGCCAATAACTTCTGCAAAGCATACCAGTTGCCCCAGATAGCAGCAATTTCAATTGCAGAATTCCCATTTTGCAGTAGATTGATACTTAGGTTAGTTTGTAATAAAACATCAAAAGCTTCATTTAAACCGCGTTTTATAGCTTCTACGAGTAAAATCATGTTTTGCTCCTGTACAGCATTTATAAGGTTTTCTTTTCCCGATACATTGAGCTGATAATCCTGAAACTGTTGTATGAATTTTTGCTCATCACAACTGCGCAAATGTGTCAATAACGAATCGAAACTAATGTCGTTGATATTACTACGTGCATCTGGCAGTGTTAGGTCTGGATATTCCTCTTTAAGTATGCGTCGTACTTCACCATCTCGATAACTATCTATATCCAAATTACTCTGTTCTAGAAATATTTGCACTAATTCGCGCTTCTGTTGTTCATTTACTTTACGATTCTTAAGTAGATAATGCAGCGGGGTCATTTCGCGTTGATCTGGTATGTTGGGCGATGCACCATAATGAAGTAAGCTCTTTATGCAGGCTGCAACTTCAGTGGCGTGATCAGGTGAAATATTTTTAGCGAGAGAGTTTAAAGCAGTTAACTGTGAGTATTTTCGATCCGTTTGTACATCTTTATATCTTAGTAATGCTGAAATTATTTTCGGATCTCTAGAATCTGCTGCGAAATTGATTGCGGCTTTATTTAAGTGTTGATTGGTCTACGAAAGGAAAAGATGGTTTATTAAATTATGTAAATGGTGGAATATAATAATAATTGAATACATAAAAACTAAATTTTTTTTACTGAAGACATGTTTTGTATAACAATTTTAAGTGTAAAATTAAGAAAAAAATCTTTCATCAAGTTTATTATTTGTCTTCGGCATTTAAAATATATAATTGATTAGAAAACTATCAATGGTTTCATCACAATAGTTAAATTGATATATAATCGTTTAATGTACTTACATAGTTTGGATTACAGCCACGTCGTAAACATTCTTCAACAAATTCACTGCATCCATTCGTTTTCAAAGCCTTTTCAAATATGCTGACATGTTTATCATCTTGTATGGCGGGGTCGGCGCCCATATCAAGAGCAATGCGAAAATCACGTATGTCACCATTTGATAGGGCGGCACCCAGTTTTAGCTTTATAATGGAATCAAAAAGAGAAAACCTTCATTAATTAAGTTTATATAACAATTAAAGTTTTTTTAAAATAAAAACATAACATTTACGTTTATTACAAATTTAAATGCGGTTTGCTCTATAATCACGTAATTGATCGAGCTATTAACGTATCATACCTGAGGATCAATGTAGCCACAATTGTTAATGTCAATGGTGAATTGTTTATTGGCCATTTTTACAACCAAATAGATTAAGTCTTTTGGTGTAGTTCAGCGGCTTTTATTAAATACGATTAAAATGTTGATTTCGGTGCAAAAATATGCTCAGTCAAGTAATATGCCGTCCACAAGTGATAATAAACTGAAAATAAAAGTATTTTATAAATATATATAAATTTAAATAAAAATAGCTTAAAATAATAGTTATAAAAAATATATTTACATATGTATAAAACTCTTAACATAGGGAACTAATTATATCTCTTGTGCTTGCGGCATAAGTTCAGAGATTAAATTATTTAAATAACAAAGACCCGTATTTTTTCTATTATTTTTAAAATTCCTAGAAATGATATTACGTCGAAACTTATTTAAATAATTTGTCCCTTGAAAGTAGAGGTAAAAATATTTCAAAATTTTAAAAACATATTTTAAAAATTATTTTTACATTTTTTAATATACATATAGTGTATTGGAATATTATATTAAATTTAATATAAAAATTATGTTATTTTAAATATATTTTATTTTTATTATTTTTCTTGTTAATAATACAAGCATATAATTATTTATTTAAAAAAACATAAATTAAAGATATTTCATAATTTATATAATGATTTAAATATATTAACATTAAAAATAAATCTCTTTCAATTCGAAGATATAGTACACGGTTTTTATTATAACCAAGGTTTGATGGGTTTAATAACATTGTCAAATTGCTTGTAATGCAGAAGATGTTAGAGACTATCATCATATATGTATATATACTTAATCGATATGACTGTATAAATCCATTTGGAGATCTCTTCTTCTTTGTCTATATGTATGTGGGGAATTTATTGGTAATTAAAAAAATGAATGAGATGTTCGCGGAGACGATTGTTGTACCTACACAGAGATGAAGTTCCAATGGAAATGAAATCAGTTTAACAGATTATATATGTATATATACAAATATATAATATATATATAAATTCGTATTAGTATAACAAAACAAAAAAAAAATATGATTACATGGTCTAGGTCAGGGCTTTCCAGTCTAGATGCGATCGCGGGCCAATACAAATTACTGTACAGATTGGAGGGCCGCAGAAACAAATACATACGTTCGTAGCTGTTATTAAAAATACATTATAACATTATAAACACGGTTATAATGTCAAAATAATGCAGTTTTACCAGTACACCAAAAGAAAAAATATATGCGTAAATATAGTAGATTAAAAACATGTCGCGGGTCGCATAAACATCAGTCGCGGGCCGTACTTTGGACAGTCATGATCTAGATGATTCGCAATATAGGCTAATTATTTGTTACTAATTATCTATTTACTAATTATTTGTAATATCTTGGTCGAATACTAGACTTCTGATAGAAAGTCTTCAACTTTAACCCTGCCAGATTTATACGGCAACGAAGCGTATCATTAGGTCTAAGTAAATTCGTCGGATTTCACTAACTTTTTAATATATAATTTATTTTAGCTCAGTGGTCTTTCTTAGGAAAATTAAGTTCATATATCATAAGCTTGGTTTTAAAATTGCAGCAAAGCTAAAGCCAATTTTTTTCCAATATATAAATATCTAGCTTAAAGAGTTATTAGATCACCAGATTTTTTTCACCAAGTTTAGTATGAATCATAGGCTGGGTATTAACATTTGTATTCACTTGTGCTCCATATTTACTTAAATTTTAAAATCATTCGTCATTATATATAATAATAGAAAATTAGTAATATTTTTTTCTTTAGAGGGTTTCGAATAGCAAATAAATTCGTTGAACTTGTGTTTCTAAATGAAGCTGTAGTTTATAAGTGTTCTAATTTAAAGCACGGCCAGTGCTATAGTTAGTGTCAAAAATTATATAAAAAATTGACAGAAAACCTGGAACTTGAGTAAGAAACGTTTGTGTAGCCTTGGCTACTTGTGGAAAAGCAAAAGTCATTGCTTCTAATTTGACAGGCACGCGTTCTAAGCCTAGCACTTGCAGTCCAAAGAATTTATATACGAAAAATAAACGAATTAAGGAATTGAATATTTCCTAAGCCCATTGATGATGAGTACTTGGGAATAATTGAAACAGCGTTGTATGGTCAGCAAAATTTCAATAAATTAACTAAATTTTGTTCATGCCTTTTCTTTCTTTTAAATTCGAAACCCTCCAAATGTTAAAAAATAGCTTCTTTGTGATTATGAGAAAGCGTAAGTTTTTCGGGAAAATTAGTTAAACTTTAATATATTTTTCTTCAATTCTTCAAGTAGATATAACATGAAAAAATTAATTGCATTCTTCATTTCTTAAGTAAGCTTAAAATATACTTAGATTTCATCACATCTTTTTCAAATGTACATGTGAGTATGATCAAGTCGAACGTCTGTCTTGCAGTATAGACTGTTGCATGACTACTCGTATATGCTGACTTCTAGCTACAATTAATTTAATTGAGTAATTGTATGCTAAATTAGTGAAATAAACGAGTCACAGTTCATTTGATGATAGCAGCAGAATGTGTTATATGCAATTTTCTTCATAAATAAATATGAATATAAATGTGTTAGCTGTGCCTTTAAGTGCTATTTGACTTAAGAGATTTAGTAAATTATTTATGTGAATTCTTGGGCTGACCATACGGCTGCTTCGGGTCATATAGATAATTTGTATTATTCAAAATTTAGGTTTTGTCAACTTTTGTTGTTTATTTGTAAACATCAATTGTAGTTGCTGTGCTATTTTTGGAACTAATGCATAAACAACAGTTACATATATTAATTAACTACAATATTTAAAATTTGGTTTTTTGAACCCTATCGTTATTAAAAAACGTTTTTATATTATAAATGCACAATTCAACCAATAAATGTTTCCAAAGATAACTAATGATAGATATTTGGCAGTATCCGAAACAACTGTAAGTTTGCATATACTTCAAGTGGCACTGCTGTGCATAAAAGCTGATTTAAGCACAAATAGTGGCTCGTGATACCATCGATGAGATGGTTTGTACGCCAGATTGTAGAACCATCTAAAATATAGAAATCCAAAGTCTCTAACACCGTTCTAGGAACAACGTTCTTTTCAGTAGAAAGGTGAATCAAACTCATAAAAAACTTGGCTATGCTCTTAACGTTTAGAGATGACAGTTTTGTAAGGAGAGTTTGAAGAGGGCCGCTTTTATTGTAGAAATTTATGTGAAATTCATAGGCTAATGTTATTAAAATTGTAACAGATATTTAAAATGTTGGCCTCTGTAAACGAATTTATATATCAGGGAGAAGTAAAAAAAAAATACAATTCTAGCATATTACAAAATTATATGAATTTATTAATGGAACGCAAAAAAATCTCTAATACTATATACATTTTATTAAACTTAATAAATAGTTTTAATTTCTTTAGTTTTAATAATTCTTTTTATAGGAAATTGTCTGCAAACCATTTGAGAATTATAAATTTACTCCATTGGTAAAGCATTAATTTTGCCGTTAGATTATGATACCGATATAATTTCATTTGGAATTTTTGTGCGCATGCAACTATTATTGCAGCTTTTGGAATTACAGCAGTCGTATTTTAACGGTATAATTATTATTTTTCGTTTCATTGTCAAATGAGTAAATTTATAATTCTCCTATGGTTTGCAGATTTATTAACATAAAAAGACTTCTTGAAACTAAGGAAATTATAAATGACTAGTAAGTTTAATGGAATATATAATATTGATGGTTTTTTCGTTCCGTTGGTACCTCATATAATTTTGTGATATACTGGAATTGATTTTTTTTTACATCTCCCTCATATATAAATTAGTTTGCGGAGACAACATATTCAATATTTGTTACAATCTTATTAACATTGGGCTATGAATTGAATATGAATGTTGAGTCTTTTCCTAGCCAATGAAATTATAATTCTAACGTACCACTGGTAAATAAATGGGGTTATAATTTCTTTCTCAAGTCACAAATCCTACAAAAGTCATTAAAGGGTAGAGGAAATCTTATTGCATACGTATACCATCCACACCGATACCGTAATACCGAGTGGTTTCCGCTTTAGTTAGAGCCACGGTTGCCACTTGAAAATTTTTTTCTGTACCAAAATTGGTTTAAAAAGGTACCATTTCTGTAAAAAAAGGTCCAACATTTTTTTGGACCTTTTCGTTTTCTCGTTCTGTGTTTTTCATAGTGTTATAAATTAACAAAATATAAAATAGTGCAAAGTTGCATTTATAAAAAAAATTAATTGGATATATCCACAAAAAAGTTGGGTCGTGAAAAATGTACCAGTTTTTGAACATGAGTACCAAACGAAAAAAAAAAAAAAGTACCAATTTTGGTACTAAAGTACCATAAGTGGCAACCGTGATTAGAGCATCTGTCTGGTATGAATTTCGTTCAAAATAAACTGGGTGAGTCTCGTGATCTGACAAGAATTCTCTTTGCCGAGACATAAATTATATATTTTAATATTTTTAAAAATTGAAATTTTAGATTAATCAAGTGTTTACTATTACACACTTTTCTATATGTAGACAAATTTTTTTTTTATAGGAGATACAATATTTGTTTCTGATTGCCCCGTCAAAGATACGCAAAAAATCGATTGAAACCTGTAGATTCGATTCCATAATTATTGAGATATAGTGAGATAATTCAAATAGCTTAATTTTTGTATCAAATAAATAGCCTTTAATTTGATATCTAATATCTTATTGTATCATTGAATTTGGAGGTTATTGTGAGTTATACTTTATTTTTTCGGATATTTTGAATCAGTTTTGTGAGAAAAGTCAAAATTTTCGCAAAAATTAATATATTTTCAGTAAAAGACTTTCCTTTTATCATACACTGTTTTCCTGTAATCGTGTTTTGAGGTCAATTAACTTCAATAAAAAACTTAAGAATTCTCTAGTACTTAGAAACTCTATTGAATAAATCTTGAAAAGTCGTATGATTGCATTTAGAAAGATTTAGTTAGCTAAGATCAAAGATCAATTAAGTTGATCGGTACAAAATATATTGAATTATTTCATAAACCATCACGCACTTTTACTCAAGTACAGTTTATAGTAGATATCGTGTATCCATGAAGTAGACACTCAAACATAGTAATTTAAGAGAATACAAAATAAGCCAGTAAATGTATAATTATATTTTTTGTTGGTGACGTCATTAGTCATTCCAATAGTATATTTCGGAGGCAATGATGAGATAAACGCGATCATGTTTAACAACTCAACAGAGTTTATTTTTAAGTGCTTCGTTCTCATCAAGTACGAAGTGTAGGGTTTTATAATTACTTTTGAAGTGGGAAAAATTATTCAAAATAGGTTATTTCAACAAAAAGTAGCGATTGACCATCGCTTTTTTCAAACTATAAACAATGAATGCTGAAATAATAAAAGAAATTGTAATTATTGTTACTTTTTTTCTGGTTTATGTTTAAGCCTGGTTTCGTTTGACCTCGTGTCAAGCGTGTTTTTGTCATTTATGAAGCGATCTGCACTGAAACTTACACTCAAACTAAAATGTTAGTATAATATTCTATGAGGGTATGTAAAATAGATTGTATTTAAAGTTTTGTGTGACTTATACATATTATCTTGATCATCATCATAACTCTAACATTTTATTTAATATTTTTATTTCGTATAAGAAATGTAATTCAAAAATATTAAGTGTTGCGGCTCGGAGAAATAATTATTTACACAATTATATATAAATGTTCATGCTATTTCTGATTTAATGTCTAGGCGTGAAGATGTCGTTTGATGTCATTTAAATGTAAAATGTAAGTAAAATTCATAAAATGATGCGGTTTATTTTACTATTCAAACTACGACCAATTAAAATTTTTGTTACAATTTTTTTCATACCATAAATTATGAGTATACATACTATAAAACATTAAATGTAATATATCTATGTAAAAGAGTTGATCGGAACTTACTGGAGAATATATTTTAATAATTTTTAATATTTATAAAATCACAATAAAAGAGGCAAACTTTAATTTTAAACTTTTAACATTGCTTTTATTATTTATGTTAAATACCTTACTATAATTTGATTTTATAAATATAAAAATTAATAAAATATGTACCGTTTTTAAATACTATACCATACGTCCAAATACATATTAAGCTTCTATTACACAATTTTTTACTATCATTTTTACTACCATACCATATTTGCCCCCCAATCTATAAACATAAATCATTCGTTTATGGACTAAAAAATTGTTGTAATAAACGGACAGGCATGGCTGAAACTGTAGTCCAGTTGAGTCCCCAGACTTAATTTTGAATACGTATTAAAATTTCATCACGCATGTATTCAATTATTAGAAAAAGAACAAAAATAGATGTCCAAGACCTTTTTAGATATAATCAAGATATCAAACTTGAAATCTGCTTTTGAAAAAATTTAATAATTTTAATTCTGGTCTCAATAGTAATGAAATGTTGGTGAGTGTCTTAACCTACTGCGTTTGAGATACCAGCAGTTAATCTGTTTCTTCTTAAGTGTTAGTAGACTTTGACATTTTTTTTAACTTATCTCTTCGTTATTGGTTGTTATTTAGTCTTATTTTTCATGGAAATCGTACTTTTGAAATCAGCAGTTAATTCGTCTCTTCTTTATTGTAAGTTGTACTTCCGATACCATTACTTATAAGTTACTTTAGGGTTGATAAGTGTTACTTAAACTTGTATTTCGTGGAAATCATCTTTACGTCTCTAACAGTTAATTCGTCTCTTCTTTAGTGGAAGTTGTACTTCCGACACCATTACCCATAAGTTACCTATACGTTACTAGGGGTTACTAAAATTTGTATTTCCTCAAAATCGTCTTTACGCCACCAGTAGTTAATTCGTCTCTACCTTTAAGTTGATAGGAGTTACACCATTTCGTCTTTCGTAAGTTCTCTAGTTGTATCTTCTTTAGTCGATATCGTACTTATAATGCTAATAGAACTTATAGAAGATAATATACCCTTATCTTTTAGTTACTCGCAGTTGCCTCATTTTCTTTTTTGTGGAAGTCATAATTTTGACACCAGTAGTTAATTCAACTCCTTTCTGGTGGAAGTTGTGATAACAAAACTGCATTATTAGTTTATTATACTGGAAACCGTCGTATCACTAAAGTTCTTCTTATTGGTATCATGTAAGCTAATTTAGGTACCTAAATTTTTCATATATTTTTTGCTACAAAAAAATAAAACTAAATAATATAACTTATACTCTTTGTTGCTGTACTGAGTTAGTCTCATCTAACGACTCAGTAAGTGTCATTATGAGAGATTTAGGAGGATTGTAATAGGTACAACAAATTTTTAAATATTTTTTTTTTATTTTATTTAAATTTAAGTAAATATTAATTATAAGCATTTTTATTTTTAATTCATTTCGTGCGTTTAAAAAGATATGTAAGGTCTTTAAAATATATAAATTTTTAGCAATGATCTGTTCACCTTGCTAATTAATAAAACTCTAAAAATTTTCAATGTTAATAAACTTTTATTCAACTTTTTACAGAGAGAAAAATCGGAACGTTCTCCTCAATCAAAACAAAAAACTTAAAAATATTTGAAATTGAATTTTACTTTTTAAATTCAATAAATGCACAGCCAACTGGGTCGCCACAGTACCCCCTCCTAGCGATGGAGTACTAGCAACAACGCGACACCACAACTAAGTCGACAACACCACTCTTAATCCCGAAATTCCGCTAACCTTGCTGGGAAACGCACTACTCTACCAGCTCGTGTCACTTTCGGAATCGGCAACAGGGATTCACGCCTACAATCACCAGAAGTCACTAACTGATCACCATTCAACAACGCTGAAGGCTGACGCGTTTCTGGAACAACCTGTTCAAGATCATCACACGTTAAGTACGCCGCCTTCAACCTATCATTCGAAACAGTCACCTCTCTCCCACGGCAAACAATAACAGACGTCTTCTCATTACGACTCAGCACCTCAAATGGACCTTCGTAAGGCTGCTCAAGTGGAGCTCGAGCACGATCCACTCGAAGAAAAACGTGCTTACAATTAATAACGTCACGCGGAACATACACAGATGGATGACACTGTCTTGTTGATTCAACGGATTTAACCTTAGCTAAAGCCCTTCGCAACGCCGACACAAAATCAGTCTCGGACGACTTCTGCTTGAAATCCGAAAGCATCTGCCCTGGAACACAAAGAGGATTTCCAAACAACATCTCTGAAGGACTAGCATTTAGGTCTAATTTCGGTGTCGTTCGCAATCCCAACAACACAAGCGGAAGAGACTGCGTCCAATTACTTGAGGAATGACATCGAATGGCTGCCTTCAATGTTCTATGGAAACGTTCAACCATGCCATTTGCTTGAGGATGATAAGCCGTGGTATGAAAGTGTTTCACTCCAAGCAATCTCGTCAGTTCCCGAAATACAGCAGACTCAAACTGCCGACCCAAATCAGTGGTAATAGCCTGCGGAGAACCAAAACTTGCCACCCAACCGTCGATAAAAGCCGCTGCAACTTCTTCTGCCGTAATGCCCGACAGAGGCACAGCAACAGGCCACCGAGAAAAACGATCGACGCAAGTCAAACAATAACGCTTCCCCTGAGACAAAGGCAATGGACCCACAATGTCAACATGAACATGCTGGAACCGACTATCAATATCAGCAAACGAACCAATTGGTGTTTTAGTATGCCGCTGAATCTTGGACTTCTGACACGCAATGCAACTACGCACAAACACAGCTACATCCTTAACCAAACCAAGCCAAACATACCTAGCCTGCACCAATTTCCGCGTTGCTCGAATACCAGGATGAGCCAAACCATGGAGTTTTGAGAGTACCAGCTGCCGACAGTTTGCGGGAACAAAAGGACGAACACGACTGCCTGACACATCACAGTACAGTTCAATACTCGAATCCGGCAATCTCAACTTCTTCAACCCAACACCATCTTCAGACTGGCTCTTCAGCTGAGCGAGCAACTCTGCATCAGTCTTCTGCCCCTCAGCAATTAACTCAATAACATTTGCCTCCAACTGAACCGTAGCAACCCGAGACAAAGAGTCAGCCACCGTATTATCTGCACCAGCCAGATGACGAATATCAGTGCAATACTGACTAATAAACTCCAGCTGTCTTGCACGACGAGGAGATGCCTTCTCACTTATTTGCCTGAACGCAAACGTTAAAGGTTTGTGATCCGTAAAAATGACGAAATCACGTCCCTCTAATGCATACTTAAAATGCTGGACAGCTTGATAGATAGCAGTCAACTCACGATCATAAGCACTATACTTAGTCTGCGCTGGACTCAAACCTTTTGAATAAAATGCCAATGGCTGAGTCACACCTTTCACTACTTGTTGGAGAACAGCACCCACCGCAACGTCTGAAGCATCAGTCGTGAGCGTCAATTGTGCATCCAGAGCCATGAAGTTAAGCAACGTAGCTTGGGCAAGATCATTCTTGCAAGCCTCAAAAACCTCTACATCTTCTGGAGTCCAAGAAATTACCGACTTATCATTCTTGCGGTTACCTGGTGTAAGATGAAACAACCGCTGCTGATTCTGCACAGCGTTACGCAGAAACGGCCGATAAAAGTTCACCATGCCTAAGAATTGTCTAAGCTGTTTAACCGTTGCTGGCAGAGGAAAATCACGAACAGCTTGAACTTTACTCTCCGGAGGACGTAAACCCTTTGCACTAATAACGTGCCCAAGGAACTCGATCTCGGAACAGCCGAACTTACACTTGGCAAAATTCACGGTCAAACCAGTTTCTCTAAGTCGATCTAAAACCAGTCGCAAATGCATTCTGTGTTCTGCTTCATCTTTTGACGCAATTAAAATATCGTCGATGTACGCAAAAACGAAATTAAGATCACCTAGAGTCTCATTCATAAAACGCTGAAACGTCTGGGCAGCATTACGGAGACCGAAAGTCATAAAGCGAAACTCGAACAGGCCAAACGGAGTTGTAATAGCTGTCTTCGGAATGTCTGCCAGTGCAAGCGGTATCTGATGATACGCTTTCTGCAAATCTATCTTCGAAAACATAGTTTTACCATGAAGAATACTCGTCACATCATGAATGAACGGAATCGGATACCGATCAGGTTTAGTTTGCGCGTTGAGCATGCGATAATCGCCACACGGTCTCCAACTTCCATCGCCTTTGCGAACCATGTGAAGTGGACTTGCCCAACAGCTTTTCGAAGGTTGACAAATCCCTGTCTGGACTAAAAATTGGAATTCCTTCTTGGCTTCTTCAAGTTTGGCTCCAACTAAACGTCGGGGACGAGCAAATGACGGCGCACCAAATGTCTCGATGCAATGTTCAACCTTAGTAACTAAACCCATCCGATTTGCACTCATAATGCCTAAATCACGGTATTCATTAACCAGCTCAGCATAAGCTGAAACTGAACCACACACACGCACAGTATCTTCTTGAGACACAGCAGCCTTACCCTTCATCATCAAAGTCGTCTTCGAATCAACTAACCGCTTCCTTTTCAAATCCACTAACAAGTCATAGTGATTAAGGAAGTCGGCTCCAACAATAGGACAGCTAACATCCGCAATCACGAACGTCCACGGGAAATCTCTACGCAAACCCAAAGACAAAAGCAGTCGACGCTCGCCAAATGTTTGAATAGGCGTACCATTAGCGGCATATAAATTAACTGATGCAACACTGTTAGCCCTTTGCTTCCAACGACAGAACGACTTCGGTAAAACTGATATGTCCGCACCAGTATCAATGAGAAAAACGGTCGACGTGGCGGGATCTTTAATACTAAGTCGAGCTATACGAACACTAACCCCTTCTCGGCTCGACGACGTAGAAGGAGTGCCTAGTTTTTTGACTGATGAGAGCTTGCCACAAAACTACAGGGCTGCCGACAAGCATTAGCTCTATCACCAAACCTTTCGTGATACCAGCACCAATCTGGATGGACTTCCTGGTCGGGAACGAGTTCGCCTACGTCTCCTCGATGACGATCGACTTTGCACCGACTCACTACGACGTAAATCCAAACGACTCAGACGCTGTTCGATTTGCTCAAGCCTTCGTAAAATCACAGCATTCTCAGAATAGGCTGGACAATCAAAGGCTGACGCTACAGCTATCTGTTGAAAATCACCCGCCTCGCAAATACGATCTGCTAATTTCGCCAGTTCTGCTAGTGCCACGTTCGATGCCTGCAGAATAGCGCGCACTTGTGGTGGCAAACGCTTCAGCCAAAGAGACTTAAGGAACTCATCGCTCACCTTGTCTTTAGCTAACGCTGTCAACTCCGTTAGCAACTGTGTTGGGCGTCTATCACCAAGTTCAACTTCTGACAACAACCGTTGAATCTTCCGCTGCTCGCTCTCACTGTACCGCTCTATGATGCAAGCCTTTAAATTAGCGTGTCTTCCAGTTTCAGGAGGATGAAGCACTGCATCACTTACATCGGCGATAACACTTGACTCAATCGCTGCTACTACCGTGTTGAACTGTGTGATGTCACTCGTAATGGCAGCTACTGCGAATTGCGCCTCGATCTGAGCAAACCAAATCTCCGGTCGCTCGTGCCAAAACGGTGGCACCTTCACTGCTACACGGTTTACGACACTTCCACTATCAGAAGCCATTACTACACCTTCGTCTGCAACTGACATCACAGCTCGATAATTAGATATTTAGCTCAGAAGTTAATATTTCTAAATTTAAACTTTTTCGAGATCACGTCGGGGTCACCAATTTAGCAATGATCTGTTCACCTTGCTAATTAATAAAACTCTAAAAATTTTCAATGTTAATAAACTTTTATTCAACTTTTTACAGAGAGAAAAATCGGAACGTTCTCCTCAATCAAAACAAAAAACTTAAAAATATTTGAAATTGAATTTTACTTTTTAAATTCAATAAATGCACAGCCAACTGGGTCGCCACAAATTTATTCTCATCTTCATTCGTTTCATTAAGCATACAAGTACCAAGATGAGGGTACCAGCATTTCATATATTTAAAATATTTTTTTTTATAGATATTTAAAAGATTAACATACACAATTATGCTATTAGTTTGATTTTAACAAAGTGAAATATACTCGTAACGAAATAATTCATTAACATTTTTTTTAGTTTTTTTACAGCTTCAAATGAATTATTACTATTATTATTTTTTGCTGGAAAAATACGTAAAATGCAATGTTAAAGATAAAATATGTTAAATTGAATATAATTACCTCTTCTTTAAATAAATTACTATTTCACACTTTGGACTTAGGTTAAGTAAAAGACTTAGTAATTTGTTATCCGGATTGGTATGAAAAATAATAAGCAGTTGCGAGAATCTTCAACATTTTGCTTAAATTAATAAATTATTTAATAACATTTCATTTTGTTTTTGAGCAATTTTTGCCAGTTAATTTGTTGAAAAAATAAGTTGTTAAGCCAATGTAATCGCTTCTGTGTTGCTTTATACCATCAACACTAAAACTTTGAAGTTGAATGAAGAAGAGAAGACGAGAGATCAGCATCAATTGTGGAGATTAATCATTGCTGATTACTTCGTAAAATATAAGTGGAATTTTAAATTATGTTTTGACTTTAGGCCTTAAAGTAGCCTAAGCGGCCTAAGCAGCCTAAGTAGCTCTCGCATAACTTCTTAACCGATATTTAAAGATAATACGAAAATAAAAGTATTAAATTATATATAAATTTTTTTTTTTTTTTTGAAAATCTTTTTATGTAAACTGGAAGTTATAAATTAATCGCTTTTATATTTATGTTTCTTTAACTATTTTGGCAGAAGCATTTTATAAAAGGAACGTGCTTCAACAATAAAAACAATGAAATTGTTTGAATACATCAATTTTATAAATTTGCATAATTAAAATAAGAAGAAGAAAAAACCTAAAAGCCTTAAAGATATTGACATTTTATTGAAAACTTCAAAGAAATTATCTGAAACTCACAGATGTTCGATTGGTGTGACGGCGGCTGTTTGTTTTGTGTTTTTTTTTTTTTGGAAATACTGAGCCAGGGTGAAGATCACTTCCAATTAGTAATCAATTTTTAACGCCACGATTACAAGCACAAAATTTGATTATGTTGAATATTTTTTAATTAATGTTCAAAAACATTTTTATTTCTGTTAATTTCGATTTGATAGTATAATCATAAAAAAACTATCAGATTTTATTTTTGTAATTATATTTAAATACTTTTTGTTCAATTGATTGTACAATGAATCACTGAATATGATCAAAACTCAACAAAATTATTATTTGAATGCTATCAAGATCACTAATTATAATTATAAGAAGATTTCCGATTTGAACCTATTTGAAAACTTCTCCTTAAAATGTTTGTTTTACTAACTTCAGTAGGGCTAATGGTGTGTCTATAAGTTCATTTATAAAAAATATTAATAAAAAAGTATTGTTATTTTTAAATTAATAATATAAAAATTCTTTTTAAAAAAATGTCCTAAATAATGTCTCTATAAAAAATAATAGTATTAAAATTTAACAAATGAATAACTATAATTAATTAATTTAATTTTTCTATAGCTTGTTAATGATTTCGTTCTAATAACACACTGGAAGTGAATCTGGTAATGAACTTTCACAGTAAATTAAGAAAACTCCAAATTAGAGCAATAGAAGTCAAGTACGGTTTCGGGTCAGTTGTTTAATTAACACCGACTCTGAGCTTCAAATTTAAGAATGTACAAATGTAATCATTGGTACTTGCAGTAACAAAAATGATCTACAAATTAAGCAATATAAGAGGTATTAGAAAATAAAAGACCACTGATGATGGGTATTTAAGTTAGGTTGGAATGAAGCTCAAATAATGATCCATTGAGCTCAAATAATGATCCATTGTAGTACCGCAGTGTACCACTAATTAACACCGATTCTGAGTTTCAAATTTGACAATGTATGTTATAAGTACAATTCTTGGTGCTTGCAGTATTGTAATCTAAAAAATATTAGAAAATAAAAGACCACTGATGATGGGTATTTAAGTTAGGTTGGAGTGAAGGCCTTGTGCTCAAAGCCTACGTTAGCTCAAATAATCGCCCGTTTTAGTACTACAATGTAGCACAAATTAACATCGATTCTGAGCTTTGTTCTGATGTATTCTGAATATTGTTATATAGGAAAAATGACAAAATAAAGGACCACTGATGATGGGTAATTAGGTTAGGTTACTCAAAACAGCTGTTAAATACTCAAAACAGCTGTATGATAGGCTAAAATTTTAATTAATAAAAATAAAAATTTTATTGATAAAAAAATTTAATTTTTTGTTTGATACCATAAATCGTTACTATATACAATTCGTCATATTTTTTTACTTATTTATATAAGCACCCTGTATATCTGTCTGGTGGCGCTATAATTGCTGAAGAACAAAGCTTTAGTTGATCGTAAAAATCTAATTTATTGCGCTAAAACTAAAGAAAAAAAAATTAATTTAAAATAAAATCAAAGTATCTTGTCTTTGTATTTTTTTTATAAACATGATTTTAGATACAAATTATTAAAGCGTGTGAATTTTTGTTATCTACAGATGGTGATCTTTGAATGGTAAAATATTTTAATTAAGTTTTGGGGGTTTGTAGCAGAAATTCTGCGTTCAGTCCGAATATATTATGTACATCAACTGTAACCTTTAAACTATTGCTGTTTCTTTTGAAATGTTTCATTCTCTAATTTTGTGAAATTAATTAATATTCTGCCCGAAACGTGTGGGAAATATTTGGAAATTCAATGACTATCAAAAACAACTTCTAACAACATAAAATAAAAAATTACTCATTGCTATTTTCGATTCATAAGAAAATTTAGAGTAAATATATTATATGTTATTTAAAATAGCTGAAGTGAGCCAGCATTTAATGGTACATAATTTGTAGGTGTTTTTTAATTTTATAAACAATATTACTTTTTTCAATTTAATTTTAAGGCTTAATGTTAAACAAAATATTTTTAAAAAATAATTTAAAAAATATTTTCTTGAATATTGACTACACGATCACTTGGGTAATTCACTACAATAAGTTTTCTATTCAAATAAGATATTGAGTTATAGTACGTTTCCGCTGGCCAGTTTACTTACTTGAAATTGCTTGATCTTAGGTGAAAATAGTCTTACTTGACGTATCATATTGGTTCAACCATACCACATAGTAGTTTTCATACAATTTGGTAAATGAGCTAAGATTTCTCTAACAACATGATCAGGTTAATTAAACTAGAGATATAGAATAATTACAGTATATTTTTCTGGATATACTTCTTTTAAGAGTGTTTAATGCAGTGTTAGTATGAGCATCCAAAGAATTCAACAATATCTGTCTTAATACAGTAAAGCAATCAAACGTATTAGCTGAGATCAGAAAATGTACTTATTATGTACATTTAAATTATATTATAGTTAAATTCTTGTTAAAAAAAGTAACTTTGAAACAGATCTTATGTTTTTGTTAAACATTGTTACTAACATACCTAAAATAATTTCGAAAGTTTAAGGAGGTCTTAGGTATAGAGCTTGAAGCGCCTTTTAAGTTCTTATAGACAATATTGTAGTCCTATATAATGATTGCTAAAAATCTATATACATTGTGACCGAAAAGTTTCCGGTCATAAATAAATAAAACGCAAAATTCTTAATCTTCATCAATATTTATTTTATCTCCTTAAAATATGCTCCATTAGAACGATACACAATGCCACGTTTCTTCAACATCAAATTTTATAGGCGCTTTCCGGTATGGCTTTGAGTTCCCTCTGCGAATTCTGTTTTACGTCTTCTATGGATTCAAAACGCGTTCCTCTGAGTGGTAATTTGAGGTTGGGAAACAGGAAAAAGTCACACGGTGCAAGATCAGGTGAATACGGTGGCTGTTCGATGGTATTTATTGAATGTTTGGCCTTAAAATCGTTGATAATGTTGAACAAATTGAGGTGAATCGGAACAAGCCGGGCGTTGACACGTCGCATACACAAATTGTCCACCAAAATCAAACGAGCCATCTCACGACCGATGCCTAGCTCTCGTGCTATCTCTCTAACACTCACATGAGGATTTTTGAACACGATTTCCTTTGCCTTTTCAATGTTTTCGTCGGTGGTAGAGGTCGAAGGTCGTCCAGAACGCGGCATGTCTTCGACGGTCGTACGACAGTCCTGAAAGGCTTTGTACCACTCATAAACTTGAGTTTTCGATAAAACTGATTCCCCATAAGCCTTTTGTAGCATTCGCAACGATTCTGCACACGAAATTTCGTTCGAAAAACAAAATTTGATGCAAACTCTTTGTTCAATATTTTTTTCCATTGTTTTTTTCGCAACGCACTACTGAGGTGAACTGGTTTCAACAGCTGCCGTAAACGAACTGTCCTGACAGATCGCGCTCATTTTTGGCATAGTAATTAAGGACAGTGCTGCCAAACTACATAAACTTAAAATATCGAAAAATATACAGCGCGCGAATTTTAAATGAGAACCTCCGAAAACCTTTCGGTCACAACTGTCTTGCTACAAATGAATACGCAGATAAACTAGCTAGAAAAGGAGCAGCCACCCCGATGATGTGGCTGGAACCATTCTGTGGATTAGGACAAAGTACCCTCCTTTCTGTCATAAAAATGAACCAAAAAGATTACTGAGATGATCTACTAGGTTTAAAAAAATCCAATTCACTTATTGGCACCTAAAGGAAATATATGTTTCCTATAGGAAACAACAGGAAATACCAGGATTGTGTGGACTTATCAAAAGAAAAACTTAATAGGACACTGTAAATTGAAATACTACCTAACGAGACTGGGCATAATATATATAAGGATGCAAAGAGTATGAAGAGTCAGCCACACATTTGCTGTTAAAATAGACTCTTGGGAATATGTACCCTTGCGGTAGAGCCAATTAAACTGTGTAAAGTAAGTTTTATATTACTCTTAATTGAAGACAAACGTTATGTCTTAAAGGGGGCACAGTAGACCCGAAGGTCACAGTGCTTTATCCCATACCAATTATATAAATCAATAAGATATGTGGCTAAAAATTATATTTAATAAAATCGTGTAACATATGTAGCAGATATTGCCACATGATATGAGTTTATATATGTATTTAAAGAGTGTTTCATTAGTTGGTAATTTTTTAGTTAAGTTCAAATATTATTTACGAACAATTAAATCAATAAATATTTTCAAAGATCACTGATGGTGGATATTTAATAATATCCGAAATAGTTATATAGTTAAGTTTTAAATTCAGTTGCTTAAAAAATTATAAAATTAAAATTTTTTTTAATTTTATTCTTACGCTTTTTATAAAATAATTTATCTACAACAATAAAATAAAAGGAATAATGCAATTGGAATGTGTATTCAATATAAAATTGCTTATGGAATCACGTAGTTTATTATCATATTTTATTTATTTTTATTTATAATTTTTTTTTATTTAAATACACAAATAAAATAAAAAACTTGAAAACTAAAATTTATTTTTATTTAAAGTAACTTCATTTATTGCTCTAAGTGCAAAGAGAAAAAAGTGTTATTTGACTGTTTAACAATAACAGTAACAGATGTCAGATATTTTACTTTTTCAAATGAACTCCGGTAATTAACAACTGAAATATTTTTAACAAATTTCTATCAATCAGATATAATGATGAAGCACTTTATGGCAATTAGCGGACATTTCTGGTACTTATAAATTAAAAGTGTCAAAATTGTTTACCCAGTGGCATTGTAAGCCATTAAATCGTTATTATGTCAACTGTTGTGACTGTAATAACAGAGTTAATTGCGACAAAATATTGTCATTTCTTTGCTTATATCCAGTCAAATTCGATACTAATATTTGTAGTATTGACATAATAGTAGTTAAATGTATAAGAAACATTTTGAAAAATATTTTAATTTCTTTAATTGAATAATATAACAAAAACATTATCAAAGTAGCATCCAAAAAGCACATCTAGAATTCCTTCTATTTGAACGGTTGGAAGTGATTATTTATGATTTTTATCGTTAATTGAACTATTTAGGACTATATTTTTATAGATTTAATTTGAAATTATCGGCTGAATACACAGTTTTAATAGTTTGAACTAAACATATCTGTTATGAGCTTTCATATAAAATATTCTTAAGTTTAAACATGATAAAAATTAATTGCAAGACATAAAAATTCAACTGAGTAATACATTTAATATTAAGAAAACTTATGCAAACTAATTAAATTATATACTTAAAAACTATTGTAGATGAACTACAATCTGCCTAGAGTTAACTTTAATAACCTAAGGGCATATAAATCCCATGACCTTTGCAACACTACTTCAAGAATATTCCAAGCGGAAAACACTCTTATTTAATTGTAATAACGAGTTCTCTTGTTATGAACATAGATTTCCAGGAAAAATGAGTCTATATTTGAGCAGGTAATCAAGTAGCTTAGAACTATATTAGCAGACTATATCTCGTCTTAGTTATTTAATAAATGCAGATAAATCATTAGGCACTTGGCATCAGTTCCAAGATAATAATAGTTTCGATTCCTTGCCATGCAATTATACCACAGAACAAGCAGGTTGATAATCTCCTGAGAATTGATTTATCATCTCATATCAATTTCTATTTAATTCCAATTCGCCGCTAGTTACAAACAAAGATTGATATATGATTGATTTGGCTCATTTTGAGCTAAGCCAATATCAATTAATATTAGCTACACACTCCAAAACTAGAACTTTTGATTTAATCTATAGAAAAAAAATAGAACTATCAAAATAATATCATTATTTACGGGATATAGGACTGTGAGACAACAGACAGCCAGGCTGCACCTGCGCTTTTAAAAGTGTTGTAGATAGTGTTCAGTTGACACAGGTTGTGTCCTTTAAACTAACAGTTGGGTACTTTTTACTTTCTTTAAAATACAATTAATATAATTGTATAATTGTATATAAACACCGCGTTTTCAAATCTCAGATTGGTTACAGGCTCCTTGGGGAGGTAAGCAGATCTGAGGTCAATTATTGCTTAGTCTGATGAAGTGATAAACAATAATCTAGTCAAGGCGTAAAGAGGGGTTTTAAAAATATCTCGAGTTAAGAAAGAGTAAAAGTGCTCAAGTGCACTGACTCAAATAGAAATAAATAAATAAAATAATAATAATAAAAATAAATAAAATTATTTTTTATATAATAATATGAGTAATAGTTAAATATACTTTTTTTAAATATAATTTTTAAATATTATAAAATATGTTTTTAATATTTAAGAACCTTATTTCTTATATACAATTAATTCCTTTCCCTTTCTAAGCTACTGTCATATATGTCTTTATACTATATATTATTGGTAATGAGTTGATTCTACTGTTCAAAACTTTAGCATGTTATTGTATATATGAGCATAAATGAAAGATTATAACGTATATTATACTTCAGCACTTTTAGTTGTCAATTTAAAACTAAAGTAAATATTTGTAAAACTGATGTCAACACTATGATGACCACGGATAACTTTGACGATTTTGACTGAAAGTATCTGCGATTGAATACTATGAATTTGTTTGTTTTGTGTGGGGACTTTTGTGTTTGTCTGCCACGTTAAAGATATGCATTCATTATAGGCATTTCAGAATATTTTATATTAAATTTCATTATAAATTTGTTAAAACTTTATTTTATGTTTATATAAGATAATGTAGATGGTTTAACAATTGGTATGCAAACATTATAAATAATAAACATTTAATGGTATTGTGAGTTCTCTTTGATTGTCTATAACATTTTATTATCAATTATTATTGTATTTTGCTTTTTATACCAAGAACATTTTAATAAACGCAATTTAAATATTGATATTTTTAAAAATAGATAAAAATGTCTTATAATACTTATATATTTAACAAATGAATAATATACATTTTAAATTATGATTAACAAAATAGGAGTTATAACAATTATTAATTGCATTGTAAGAAGATTATTAAGTGTATGAAATATTCTGCTGAAAAACTGAAACCTCAATAAAATGCATATTTAATGTATTTCGGTATGACATTTGCAGTATATTGTATAGTATATGTATATATGATATATTGATATTAAAAGTAATATTTATGAAGTAGAAACCGCATACATTTCAGAGGTATAAATTTCTGGTTCAGTGGTTAAATATCTTATTATCCACAATGGTTCGATTACACTAAAAAGTTCGAAACTGGTTAAGTTCAGAATTGGTTCACAGCTCTATTTATAAATAAACTCAGTATCTTGCTTTGTGTACGATTAAATTTTGAATAGAGAATTAGAACCTTACAGTGTTATTTCCTTTTAAGATTACTTATACTACTTAATTACAGATTACATTACTTGTACATATATTCAAGTTAATTATAATAAGAAATTTTTAGATTCATATATAAAAAAGTAGTCAGTAGTAGTGAGATTTTAACATACTAAAACCACTTCTTAGGAAAGAATGGACGAGATGTCTACAGTGGAATATTTATTTCAGTAATTAGGGAAGAATAGTGAAACTGAAAAAAGTGTTTCAAAATTGACGATTTAATCCAGATAGGGGACAAAGGTTAAACAGAAATAGCACAGAAAGCAGTTACAAAGGCAAGTTTTCTATCAAAGATTATGTAGGTCAAATAGGTTCCTAATATATTTTTCTACCAAGTTTTCAGAAATCTCATGTTATCATGGATACTTGAGGCTCTGAATGATTTTCCACAGTAAGAGCAAGAGGGAGAAAGCTAGAATCACTTTAAATAATTAGTAAAACTGCAACACCCATTAAACCGGCTCCATTATCTTTAACGAAAATGATTTTTAGTAACTCATAAGACTATTAAAAATAACTTTTTCACTTTTATACGTTCATACTGAATTATTCGTTTATTAATTATTATTAAAAAGAAGGGATTGAATACTGCGACCTAAAAGATCTATTGTGCCCCTTACTCGGGTTAGAGTGTTTCTCCAAGTCCGATTTCTTTAATGAAAGACATTATACAGCCTACCTTTTCTAGTCTTGAATCTTTATGATCCATAAAACACCCTCGTAGGTGTTTCTTCCGCTTTTACATAAGTGCCGGGCACTCCCCAAGCACATGGTATACAGTTTCTATCCTTTCTCTACAGTATCTGCAGTCTGAGTTGGATTGAATTCCTACCTTCGATAGGTGGTTATTCAATCTACAGTGTCCGGTCAATAATCCCGTAATAATAAGTTGTTTTTTGATTATGCTATGCAATCTTTGAAGCGTTTTAGGTTGTAAGTCCCTAACTATTCGTTTTTGACTGATATTTATTTATTTAGATTTCTACAGCATAAAACTGCGTTTAAAGCTGTATCTGTATCTGATTACTTGACCTATCAAATATAATTGCATTTATTACATTTAGTTGAGGTATGATTTTTATAAATTTTTCATATACATATAATAAAATATTTTCATTTGTTATATTTTATATGGGTATATTCTAACAATTTTGTTTAATTTATGCGGTTTGTTAAAGTAGAGCACTGTTAAATTTTATAATTACTATTAAAACCAGTTTTAAAATGAAAAATATATTAAACTTTTAAATGTAGTGACAGGCTTTTGTATGTCAGAGAGTGTGACACTCAGTAAAGCATGCAATGTAATATCACTGGGTAGTAGGTATGAATTTGTCAGTAATGCATATGTCATGTCTCACGTATGACATGTTTTCGGTGTTTTTTAAAATAATCTTATTAAAATCAGTTTAAATTGTTTCTATCATTTTGATTTGTTACTCTTTTGTATCATCGCACTTCAACTACAAATGGTTTCACTTTTTATCAATTTTTATACGGTTTTTTATATTATTTTTACATATCGAGGTTCTCAATCCAGCTGAATTCATTTTGTATCTGATGTTAAGCAAATAATCATGTGTTTTCTTAATTGCTTTGATGTATGTAGTATTTTTATATATACAAGTTTTTTTTATTTATATATCACGAACAATTTTATGTTCATGGTAATTTGTTTGTTATTTAAATATAATTAAATGTTTCGGTTCATGTTCAGCTGGAGTATCAAAGCAATGAAATTCACATTAAGAATATTTTGTAAACAATAGTTTAAAATTTTTATTAAATATAGAAAAAATAAAATTTTATATTTATAATATATCATAACATATATAAACTGTCTAATAGATTTTGCTAGTAAATGCTACTATTTACTACACCATTTAACACCAAAAGCGGGAGAGAGAAAAATTAAAAGTTTATATGAAATGAGTCGAGATGTTATAGACAGTAGAGTTTTTAATTGATTAATAATTATTATTACACAAGAACCTTCGAAAAAAGTAGCAAAACACCAAATAGTACTATTATTAGTATAGGCCAAGCAAGAATAGGCCTACGAAGAGCCAAAGCACCTTTGCAATTTCAACATTCTATTTAAAAATATGACGAGCAACTATAGGTTATTCAATTGAAGTAGTAAAAGAAGTTCAACCCAAAGTATATTTTTATAAATGTTAATGTATGCTTGTATATACATTTGTATATATAAAACCAAAGTTTATAAAATTAAAAAGGTTATTGCATTGAAATGGGGTTTCTGTGTGGAACTGGTGCAAGTTTGTGCTTTATGTTCATACATACGATATCGGTCAAATACATTTAGGATGGTGATGAAATATATGAATGGTTATGGTGAAGAAAAAATATGTTTCTGTACAAGTTCTAATGAAATAATTAAAAACATTGATTTTAAATTATTTTAATCAGACAATATAACCAAATATCGGCCTGAGACATGTTAAATATGTAGCTACAGCACTGTTGTCTTTCGCTTACTGGCGTCAATATTTGACGTCAGAAATATCCAGTTGTGACAAGTTACCTAATACATGATCATTTCTTTTTTTATACGTATTTTTGGCAATGTGTGGTTATCTTTCCCAGTCTTGAGTTCTTATGATCCATGAAATACCCTCCTAGGTGTTTTTTCCACTTGTGCATCAGTGAAGGGCACATGGTATGCAGTTTCTCTCTTTTCTCTACAGTATCTGGAGTCTGAGTTGGATTACTATTCATTAAAAATATTACTAAACTGAAAACTGAGTACAATGAACTATTTCGTTATGGCAAGGATGCTGTAATCTCAAAAATTTTTTATATATATATTTTGTAAACTAAAACGTCAATATAAGTAGAATAATATATGACATGAAAATATTTTCGTTTACATTAAAATTTTTGCTTAAGTAGTCTTCATGGTAAATTGAGTTTTAAAATCGAAATAAATACTTAAAATGTATTGAGCATTTATTTTATTATTTCTACGTGATTTTTTTGTACTTGAAATTTCGGAATGTCTTATTGAAAAATATGACTACTAGATATGTTGAACTGTGGGAAATATATTGAAATTCCTGTAAGGTGGTTTTTGAATATAGATATTGCTCTAACTTCAAACTACATATAGTTATTACATGTACAGTGTTTTATTACATTTATGAAAATTAATATTCAAAATTGGTTAAAAACTCATAAAATTAAAAATGACTTTTTTGACACCATTTTGGGTTTTGTGGTTAGAAAACTAAAAAACCAAATGCATCGAAGTGTTTCGAATGTGACAAGTGACTGAAATTTAATAGTTTTTAGTATTAATAAGCAGCACAAAAGATCAACCATGGTCGCAGTGCTCCGCTCCGGTGGGAGTTGGTACCCCGTTTATTCCTATTCCTAGTATTAATAAACGAATAAAAGTGATATGCTTAAAATATATGCACAATATTAAAAAATATTTAAACAATTTTTTTATATATATTATTATTTTAGATGTTTTTTTTTCTTTGTTAAAAGGTAGACATAACGTTAAATTTGAGAATATCAATATAAGTAAATCAAAATAGAAATTAAAAGTTTTTGAAGTCTGCAAAAATATCAAACATAAAAAAATTAAATTAAATTATAGGCTTTATTTTTATATGTGCTTCAAGATTTTCCAGGAATTCCAGGAATACAAACTAAGCTTAAAACATTGGATAAAATATTACTCACAAATGTTTGTTTCTTTTGTGAGCCATATCCATATATCTATTTATGATATGCAGTGGTGTAGACAATATTTTGCAAAGGGAGAATCATATTGTTGAAAATTTTACGAAAATTAAAAAGTAAAAACTTTTTAATAATAACTCTTTTTTTGTAATTATATATTTTTTTGTATAGAAAATGAATAAATATGTTTCTACAAATAAAATTTTATTTTATTGTGAAAAAGGTTAATTTCTTTATAGCTTTTAAATTTTTTGCCAATGTTTTCTAAGTAAACACTTGAAACAAACTTTATACCAGTAAATTTAAGATAATAAGATATTTAAGTAACATTAGAAGAAACGTTTAAAATTTCACTTAACTACATCAAATACTTTATCCGCAATCTAGAATTATTAATGTATTCGTATATTACTTAATTTCTTAACTAATTCTTCTTAAGCATTTTATAGATTATAGTCGAAGTATCAGTTTTAATAAAATTTTTTAAAAACCAAAAACCATTTTATTAAAAATATGTATTATTTAACTACTGACCAATTAGCCCGTTAAAAAACAAAATTATTATTAAAAATATTTGGTCATTAAATTAATTAATTAAGCATTTTACTTAATTTAATAAAATGTTAAATAAAATAATATATTTATTTTAAAAATTGAACATGATTTTTATAATAAAAATAATATAAAAGTAAAATTTATTTTAATATACTGTAATACAATATATTAAAGATTTCAATATTTTTAAAATTAATGTTCATAAAAAATTATAACTAAATCATTAATTTATTATACGTTTTGATTTTTCTCTATTTTTATGAATATTTTCAGCATATATTTAAACACATATTGTATTTATATTCGAGCAAAAAAAAATAATAAAATTATTTACTTAAATAAAAATTTTTTTATTTATAAAATTACATTTTATTTACTAAATTTAAGTGTTGCTGCGTTGGAATTTTTGTATATAAACTCGCGATTTATAGCGGCTCTTGCTTGAATTTGTGTTTACTTTAAATTGAAATAACAATGGAATAACAAGTAAGTACAGTACAAACAAATTTTATCTACAACATACAGAATGGTTCTTAGCTCACTAAAAATGCTATTAATTTAAAAATAATGTAAACAAAATACAAAGAAAAATGAACGCTAGAAAAAACTAGTGTAGCGAAATGCAATTCTTCTACGATATCTCGGCAATATCTCGAAGCTGAAAATTAATTAATTTCATTATTTGGCACTCATAAAATTTCAAACAAAGCCATAGTAAATATTCTGTTTATTGTTTATTGAACATTTAGTGAAGTAAATGTATTTGTGAAAATTTCCAAATACAATTTTTTTTATAGATTTTATATATGTACATGTTAACCTGCAATATTAGTTTTTTACTATTAGTTGCAAAATTGTTTTTAAAATTTTAAACTTTTTATATTAAGGTTTATTTTGTTCACATGAATTAAATTATTAATTAAAATATCTTTTTATTATTGTAATCATAAAAGTTTACATTTATATCTGTAGAAAAACAAAACCACTAAACCTAACAAAAAATTTGACTTTTACAGCATAAAATTTTGTATAAATAAAAATTCCATGTATATTTATAATATACATTTTTTATATATAAACTTTAACAGCCAATGGCAAAGCAAAATGAAGACAATAAACGTGAAATAAAAAATCTTGAAAAGGTAAAATTATTAAGAATTAACACAGTCCTTAATGCAATGGTTTTCGCTGGGGTTTCTATAACTTTATTTTATAATTTTTATTATATTATATTTATTTTATTATTATAAAATAAAGAAAGCTTTTGTATACTAACATTGTTTAAATATTATTTTTTTTAAGAAATGAATTACTTTTCTATAACTCCATCTAACAAATACTATTATAATAATATATTATAGCATTATTATACTTTAGAGATTAAAATTGCAATGAAAAAAGAATTGTTTAAATATTTTATATGTTGTATTATTCACTTTGTAGTATTTATTAATTCAAATATATATTAATACAATACTCGAAACAGCTGTATGATCAGCCAAAAATTTAATTGATTAAAATAATATAAAATTAATTTTTTTTGTTGTAATTCACTACTGTTCGAAAAACCTCTTAATGTATATTAAGTAATGTATGTATTAAGTAATGTACTCATATTTATATACTGTGAAATATAATACCTTTAAGTATGTATTAATAATTTGACTGATTAATTAATAGGGCTTCTAATTACTAAGGAACCCTTAAATAATACACCTATTGTCATAATGGTTAAGAATTTCAGTTGAAGCTTTTCGTTCTGTTTTTTATTATTTATAATTATTGAGTTCGCATAGTCATATACTTTTGAATGTTTGTTTTTAAGCTTTGTTTTATGCAGAGCTAAGATCACATATTGCAATACCCTACAACATATAAAAATAGAAGTAAAAGTGATAATTAAATTAATTCCAAACAACTTAGAACAAATGAATATTATTTTTTTAAATAAAGTGCTAATCAATTAGTTTATACAATTAGTACGAAAATAGTTGCTGATGCGATATGCGATGTGCCAGATGGATTAAAAACGAGATATTTTTTACATAACATTTATTAATAGAAATACATATATAAAAGTTTTGCATATATTTTAATATGTTAAAGTTATAAAAAAGTGTCATTTTTATACATACTGTATGTATGAAGCTTGATAATTTCTACTGTTTTTACTAGTGTTGTACACTGTTGGAAACTGTTATACTTAAACATGTTCAACCCGAAAAGATTTCTCAACGTATATGGCCTGTTAAATGCTTCATTATAAGTAAAAAGGAAGTAAGACCGGATTAGACTGCAAATGAAATATAAAAAACCTGAAAATGATTAATTTATCGAATTTTAACAAACAAATCTTAAATCTCAATCAAACACTACCATTATTATATGTACTGTATGTTGATTACAATATTTATTCGAAAAAATAAAATTTTCTAATAGTTCATATTTCTCCACTTAACTTTAATTTTTTATGCTTACATTCAATTATGATTATGATTAGTCTCCCTACACTTACAAAACAAATTGCAATTTCTTGAAAAAATTCTAATAATATTTAAAAATTTTTCAAAACGCATATAAATATTTAGTTTATATCGCTATAGATAAGATAATCTCATTAAGCAATGCGCTTATTATCCAACGATACCCTCAATATTTATATGGAATCTAACCCTTCAGCTGTTATGCGAACAAACTTCATTTGAAATGAAAATATCCAAATGTTTAAGTTGTAGCGTCAAAAAAATTGTATCTAAATAGGCATTCACTTCAGTTATAGTAAAATCAAAAAAAAAAATGACAGATACAAATGAGTAAGTTTCGTGCTTCTATATCTAAGTATTAGTGAAATTCTATTATGTGCTCAAATAATCTTATATTATATATACAATATTTGAATACACATGAAAACTGGGTGGAGTTAATTCAAATGCTTTGCAATTATATTTTTGTTTAAAATTGCTCGACTTTTGCAAAATAAATAGAGTAAAATAAAATTTAATAAAAATTCAATTTAAATATTGATATTTAAAAATATAATAAAATTCAATTATAAAAATTACAAATTTAAATTTTAATAATGCATTTGCATAAGCCTTGCTTTCTATATATAAGTAATTAAATTTTGTATGTGATACCTGTATAATTTGTTTGATATCAACATTATTGTTGTAGTGACATTATTTTAAAAATAGTTAAGCAATTAGTTTTAATTAATAAATTCTTAATTAAATATTTACAAGCTTGGTTTTAAGCAAAAAATTCTTGATTATACGTGATTAGAACTCAAAAGTGGTTCACGTAATTTACATTCTGATCCACAAAAGGCATGCACACGTCGAAAACATTATTGACAACTTGTTTTAATTATTTACTAATTAATAAGAGAAACAACATATATAATTTATTTAATAATTATTAGAAATTCCTTAAGTACACACATTATAGTGACAAATTTATGTGCGCATGCCTAAAGAGGGTTAACATACCAAAGTAATTTGAAGACTTTTTTGGTGTATGAGACAAGTTATTTTATTTGGTCTTCATATTTCGCCCACAGTCTGGCCAAGTAGCCTTAAAAGGTAGCAACGACTATAGTTGTTTTATTAGAAACTATTAATATGAATTTATGTATAGTACATGAGTTTTTATTCCATTATTCATTACATTTTTATTTTTTAATAATTATGACACCATAGACATATATTTGCAGTTATTGTGATTTAATTAAAACATATATTAGTCACCTCAACATCTAATAAGACATATTAAATTCAAGATATATTTTTATAAAGATTATTATTTATATAACAAAATTTTAATTATTAATAAGTAAATTATGAGTAATAATGTAATAGAAGTACCAACTACAAAGGACAGTTAACTCGTTTGAATATAGCAACTAGTACGGTAACTGAATAACATATAAACTGGGTACGCATTGGCGAAGTAGTTATTCTGTGATAAAAATATTTCGGAATTAAAAAATGAAACATTATAAATGTTTGAAATTAAAACATTATTAAACAAACAAAATTTAATTTAACTAAAACAATATTAAACAAACAAAATGTATTTTATCACCTTATCGTGTACAAGACTACTAAAAAAGATTTTGAAACAACCCTCCATTAATTTTTCGTAGATTTATTGAAGCATAGCTCCTTTTAACTCCTCCTATGAATTTTTAATAATCCAATCCATGCGAATTACTTTCTTTGAAATAGTGATTTATACTTCAAGAACAAAAAAAAGGTTTCACATATGATTCCTTTCATTAAGTTTACTGCTAAAAGCTGTTCCACAATGATAGTTCAGTACCACGGCAGTTCACAGGAACTAATACTAAAAAAAATAGTTGATATAAAAACTTTGGACAACAGATAGGAAACTCTGTGCAGTGCTACCAACATACAAAGTGTGTATTGTATATATAATATATATAAAATAAAAAGTGGCGTATATATTTAATTTTGTTTTTAAGCAAACATTTACGATGCTTTTCACAAAGAATGTATATCATCTATTTTCTGGGTATCCGCATAATAATCAGAATTTTTAAATCCATTATTAATTGTGCTTTGGTAACAAAATATAAAGACTTTCGCCAATATTAAACAAATCTAAATATTTAAAATTTACTGCGAACTAAAAAAGGAATTAATTTAATTCAAGCGCTGAAATTTAATCCATAATATTATTTTCCTGGTAACATGGTATTGGTTAATAGGCAAATATTTCAAAGACTAGAGATGCGAATTGCTAAGCTTTTATTTATTGTGCAAATTGTCAGCAGTTTTCGGACTTGGTTTCTTCGAGGAACTCAAAACGTATTCAGACGTATTCAAAACGTATTCCTTCCCGAGTCTTCTTATAGGAAATAAAATCCTATAATTTAAATTTTCAGTATGGAGTAAACAAAAATAACAAGAAAAAAGGTGTGGGTACATTATTTATTAGAATTTCTGAGCAAATAGAACGGAAGGAGAAGGTTTATCAACCTTTTTTTTATTATGCAGATTTCATTTTATATTTCATTATTTTCTTAGTTCAAATTCATTTAGCTCATTCAAACCCTTACAAAGTGGAATAATGAATCACTTGGGTGGGTTAAATATATCTTATATGAAAAGTTCTAGCAAAACGCAACGAAGCTAGAAAAATAATCAAGCTTTTACTTGACGTGCTTCAACTTTCAGAAAGATATCCTTTGAAGACTTTTTTAAATATGCGGACGCTTTATAAAATAATCAAAGAAATTAAAAAAATGACAAAATACTAAAATACTAGGAAGAAAGATATCTTATAAAATAAACCCTAAGGATTTGGGGGTCCCTAGTAGAAGGAGAGATATGGATTTTTCACAGATTTAACTTTATATCTAATCTAACTAACTCATAACACAAGTATCGGTTTTAAAAATATCAATATTTTATTGATATTATTGTTTAAGAAAGCACTAAGAATCGTGATTCAGATGAGATATTTTATTAAAAAAACTTATTTAATTTTAACTTTTTGCCCATCACATTTTAATTAGCTTTATAAGAGACCTTGTGCTATGTATTTTTATATTGTATATATTTAAATTGTTTATTGTTGATATGACGTAATATATTATATATATTTATAATGACGACATCATGTTCTTATATATGTATGTATTTTTGTTGAATATGCAAAACCAAAAATTGCAACAAAAGTGCGATTAAATTTTTATACATGATTAATTATATTTTTTCATTTATAATTAAAAACTTGATTTATTATTTATAAAAATGCAAAAGCAAAAAAAAAACAAAGAGAAAAGATACTTAATATTTTTATTAAAAATAAAAAACACAAATACACTGACAAGATTGTCTGTCTTCCATGTGTTGAAAATATTTTCAAGCCTTAGTTACTGCAACCACTTGTGTCATTCATCAATTTAATTTTATTTACGTACCACACTGCACATTCAGCACTTTAGAGTGTAATAAACTCAGTATAGCACAAATTAGTGAATCATTTTAATACAAAACAATATAATCTTTTAAATGAAGAACAATAAAACTTTAATTATTTTGTTCTATTTTTAATAATATAACTAATATTTTTAAAGAAACTTATAGGCTGTTTACGTGATACATTTTATGCATCGTAAGCCAGTGGGAAAGGACTTTTTCATATTCGCATAGATAATAAATTGTATTTTATTTTAGTATTGATTTAAGTTTAAAAAGTTTTTTATTTTTATATAAAAAAATAAAAATTTTCATTTAATATTTTTTAATTTATTTATTTTATGAAAATAAACTTGACCGGATAAAATTAATTATAAACTTTGATCTTGAAAAATTTCTTAAAGCACTTTATTCTAATATATATATTTATTATAAAAAAAATTTAAATATACGTTTTTGTATAACAATATTTATTTATCACATATATATAGTATAAAAAATTTTTTAAACAATTTTTATTCAATTTATGCTTTCAAAATAAATTTAATTTATTATTATTTCTATGATATTCTATTAAATTTTTTTATTGGAATCCTTTTTCATATATTCGTTTTATGTATATATACAATAGTATATATATACTTTACTGTTTACACAAACAAATTCACACTGCCTTACACAACACTTGCCATATATATATATAATATATAAAAAACATTAAAAAAATTAATACAACTTGTGTAATTCACATACTTCAGCTTCCGAAAATTTTGACGTTTGCACTACTGACCGCGCTTTCGAACCGCAATGCAACAACTCTGAATTCAAACTAAATGACTGAGTTTTGTGCGCGCACTCCAACGTCGCTAAAGTCTCGGCCGGAGCGGATCACTGAGATACGTTCGATCGTTTGACTGCGTCGTTAGAAAGTTTTTCTGACGTCGGCGTTGTCAAATAAAATAAAAAAAAAATAATATCTACAAAAAATTGTAGCTGGTCACTTTAGATATGTGCTGTAGCGATAATCACTTGATGTTTCCCTTTTTATGGTTGGTGTGTTATTTTTATATTTAATTTTTTTTTATCGAAATTATATGTTTAAAAACGCATCCAAAAAATTTGTTTTAGGCATTAAAACGCAAAAATGTTTTTGGTATACTGATATGATATATAGTTAAGCATATATTGTATTTGCTTGCTTTACGATCTCTTCTAAAACTTACGATAATAAAAGCATCTTAAAAATATGAACTACATTTTGCATTCTAACTATTAAATTTGGGAAGTGAAAAATTTATTTACGAGTATCTACCATCATTATTAATTGTATTTTAATTTAAAATTTTATAAAATTATTTTTGAATTTGTTTATCGACATCCTTTTTATAATGGTTTTTATACATTCGGGTATAGGTACCTTTTTTGTTAAATATATACACAAAAGACTAAAGAGGAGGATGTAGATATTGTTTTAGTGATATTAATTTATGGTAGATCGTGATCCTGATGATGATTCTCAAGGAGAGTCGAAATATAGAGTGTAATAAAAAATATTAAATGTTGAGTTATTTAATAAATTATTTAATAAATTAAAACATATATAACAATATATTATAAAATAAAATTTTATATTATAAATTAATATAAAATTATTTATGAATTTATTTAAATTTTATCGCGCTTAGGCTGTTTATTTATCACATAAAAATGAAAAAAAAAAAATTACACTTATTAATTTGTGTTAAATCTATTTTTTTTTTGTAAAATATATTTAAAATACACATATTTTGATCTATTTCGTAGACCATCTTCCGTGTACATAAGAAAAGCGAAAGAAATTTTCTTATTAAAATACAAATGTTATTGATAAAATATATCTATATATTTATATCTACAAAATATATATATAAAATATATTTATATATATTAAATTAAAAAATGGAGTAGAGTAATTTCTACTGCTTCCTACAACACTACGTATTAAGTTAAGTTCTTATTAAGTTTATTAAGTTAAGAGTACTCGTATAGTAACCTGAATTAAATCGATGTAAATGATATTGTGTCAGCTAAGCTCTTTCTAATTTTTTTCTTTTCCTTTCAATAGTAGTGATATTTCTTATTTCAACAGTTACTATTCTAAATATCATAAAAACATTGAAAGTATCTTTACTAGACAATTTTATTAAGTGATTTTACAAAACAGAATATTTCTTTAATTGCTTTTGTTGTAAAAATAAGTATATAAATGCACTTTTGACAATTTTAAATAGCACTCTTTATTTTGAGCTTAAAAAATCTGTAACATGATTAATGATTACAGTAAAATATTACGATTGAAAAATTAAACTAAAATTTACTTACCTTTGTCTAGCAATCACAAACAAGAAAAGAGAGAAAATGAAAAACGGAAATGTTACTAAAAATTTCGAAGTCTCCAAGTCAGCTGTTTGTCATGATTGCCAGACAAAGGTTTTTAAATTATTCGCAATTTTCGGCAACATTCTCCTCCCCGCAGGCGACCCCAATGTCGTTTGCGTCAACTTTGCCGATATCCAGAATGGCCAGCTTTACGGCAGGGCGCTCCAAAAAGCCTTTTGTTGTTTTGACCTTAGCTCGTCTTACTTGGCCGTCTTTCGCTACAGTTGTCTCGATAACTATGCCTTTTACCCAAGTATTTCTCTTAGCCGTTTCATCAACTATCAGCACAACGTCTCCTACCGTAATGGGTTTCACTTTATTGAACCATTTGCCGCGACGCGTTAATGTCGGAAGTATCTCACGCACCCATCGTCGCCAAAATTGATTTGCAAACATCTCAGATTGTAGCAGGCACATCTTTGGATCGATTCTCTTAGCATCACAAAATGGTTTTAAACCATTAGCGCTCCCCAACAAGAAATGGTTTGGAGTTATTGGATCCTCATCTTCACTATCGAGTGACACGTAGGTTAAAGGACGCGAGTTGATGATCATTTCAACTTCAAGTAATGCAGTACGTAAACTTTCATCCGTAAAACGTTGAGATGGCGAAATTTGATACAGCACTGTCTTAATTGTTCTAATCAGTCGCTCCCACGCTCCTCCCATATGTGGTGCTGCCGGTGGATTAAATTTCCAGTCTATTCCTTGATGAGCTAGCTTGTGTTGCATAACCGAGGAATCAATGTTCTTCAACTCCTTTCTTAAAACGTTCTCGACACCGTGAAAATTCGTTGCATTATCGCTGTAGATGGTGATAGGTTCTCCTCGTCTGGCAATAAAATTTCTTAAACACATTAGGCATGAGTCAGTACTAAGACTATGGGCGATTTCGATGTGAACGGCTCTGATAGTCAAACAAGTTATTATAACACCCCACCTTTTCAGTGCTTTGCGATTCTCAATAACCACCATTGGTCCAAAATAATCAATACCCACATGAGTAAATGGACGTTGAAAAGCTGCTAGTCGTGCTGGGGGAAGTAAGGCCATTTGCGGCGCTTGAGGTATTGCCGATGAAATTTTACATACGTTGCAGTTTCGTCGCATCGATTTGAATAATGGTCTTAATTTTGTTATGAAATACAATTGTCTGACCTCATTTAAAGCAGTTTCATGTTGGATGTGATAAAATCGTTCATGATAGTGCGCACATATAAGGTACGATACTCTATGTTTTGGCGGTAAGAAAATAAAATCAGTTTGAGGTTTACACTCATTCGTAAAGTTACTGGCTCTGTTTTTTACTCTTATGAGCTCATTGTTATCCATATACACCTTTATAACGGACTGTTCCTTTCTACTATTCTCCCCATTTTCAGTGTCGACCAATCTTCAAGTAGTTCCTGTTGCACGCTTTTGTATATTAAGAGCTTCGCGCGCTCAATATGTTGAACAGTCAAAATAACGTTTGTAGCATTGAAACCGCCACAACGAGCCTTTAGTTTCCCAATGTAGAGTAGCCAATTTGCAACGGCACGATACAACTTGATCCAGGATGAAAAATATTCATAATTGAAACATGGTTGTGTCTCGCGATGATATAAAAATTTTGCACGAGTTTCACTGGTCTCCATCGGACCTAAGTCCACCTCAGTTGGCCATTTATCCTCGTCTTGTAGCAAAAATTCTGGTCCTTCGACCCACCGCTGCACATATTCGGGACTTTGTTTTGTTTTCGTTGCACTGTCTGCAGTATTTAATTTCGTGGGTACCCATCTCCACTCTTCGACGGTTGATGCTTCTTGAATTTCTGCAATGCGAAACATTACGAATTGTTGAAATTGACGTGGATCACCACGCAACCACTTTAGCACCGTTTTGGAATCGCTCCAAATGAAACGCTTTTTAATATCAAATGTGTGTACTTTACATATTGTATTCATAAGCCGTGTGCCAATTACAGCAGCTTGTAGCTCCATTCTTGGAATAGACATCGGTCGCATTGGAGCGACTTTGGTTTTTGCTGCTACGATCCTCGTACTTACTCCATATTTATCTTTAATGCGGAAGTATGATACAGCTGCATAAGCAAACTCACTCGCATCTACGAATGTATGAATTTGTACATCACATGAACTTTCTGTTATGTATGGTGAATAACAACGGGGTACAGAAATATTAGCAAAAATAGGCATGCAGGCAACCCAAGCTAACCACTTGCCCATAAGATCGGGTACCAGTGGTTGATCCCAGTCGATTCCGCTTCTCCAAATATCCTGAATAAGTATTTTTAAATATGATGTGAGGCAAGCTGCCAGTCCCAATGGATCAAAAATGGACATTAAAATTTGAAGTACTTCTCTTTTAGTGGGTACAATTTCATCTGCAAAAACATTACGACGTAAACGAACGAATTTTAAAACATATTTAAAGCAATCTGACTTCGGGTCCCAATACATGCCGAGAATTTTTTCGATCGGAAGTGTGTCGATATTATTATCAAACGACTTACCCGTCTGTTCACCATTTTCGTTTAACGCAGCTAAAACTTCTGGTGCATTACTTGTCCAGCTTCTCATATGGAAACCACCTTGTTCATGTATGTTGCGAACTGCCTCGGCTAATGCTATTGCTTGTTCAATGGAATTTGTTGAATCTATAAAGTCATCCACGTAATGATTGTTTTTAATAGCGTACACTGCTCTAGGATTTTCAGCTATAAATCTTTCTGCGTTCAGGTTTCGAATAAAATGCGCTATATATGGTGAACATCGCGCACCAAAGCTAACTACATTTAATTTATAAACGCAAATATTTTTAAATGTCTCGCTGAACCATAGAAATCTCTGAGCATCAGTATCTGCTTCTTGTACTAGAATTCGATGAAACATTTCAGCAATATCACCACAGACAGCTATTCTTCCTATACGAAAATTTAATAATATGTTTATAAGTGGTCGCAGCATATCCGGACCCTTCAGCAAAAAATCGTTTAGTGACACTCCTTCAGCTTTGGCTGCAGCATCCCAAACTAATCTATGCTTTTTCGGTTTAAGTAGATTGCGCACAATAAAAATTGGTAAATACCAAATCTTTCCACCTCGCTCGTTAATTGCTTCTGGTGGCAACTCAGTTGCGTAGCCCTTGCTGACTAAAGTAGTGATTTGTTCCTTTAGCTTTTGACACAATTCAGGGTCCCCATGCATTTTTCGACGTAAGCACTCCGCTCGACGTAATGCCATCGGCAAGCTATTTGGCAATTCGACCGTATCGGTGTTCCATGGCAAATTGACAACGTAGCGGTTTCCGCGTAACTGGCACTTGCGCATTATTTCCTCTGCTCGCTGATCCTCAACTGAAAGTAATTCTGCTTTTGGGGTAGCCACCGCGACATTCTCGTTTACTATAAATGTCTTTACTAACTCATGAAGCTCCCTATCAGCTTCTTGTCCACAGCTACATTTGTGTAGGTTTAAGTTGTTACGGTGGTTTAATTCACCACTACCAAAAACTGTCCAACCAAGACGTGTTTTCACCGCCACGGGTTCTTGCCAGCCACCCTCCCTCACCTTAAGTGCTGAAATTAAGTTTGGATTATTTACGCCGATAATCAGCATGGGGACAGCATTTGTATAACTTGCTAGAGGCAAGCCATCTAAATGCGGATACCATTGTTTTATTTTATCAGCTGCAAAAGATTCTGCTGACATGCGTAAGTTGCTTATTGTGCGGACATTTTTCAATGGAAATTTTTTAGCTTGAGGAGCATTGGCAGAAATTTGTAAGTTGAGCCTTTTTGAGTTATTTTCCTGTCGACTGATATTACCTGTCCAATTAATGCATAGCGCATCCTGGATACCATCGTTTCCCAATTCATCGGCTAGACTTGCTTCAATAAGCGTTAGTGTTGACCCATCGTCCATCAATGCATATGTGTTAATAGTCCTTTTGGTGCCATATAAAGTAACTGGAAGAATTCGGCAATATGACCAGCTTTTATTCACTGATGAATTATGGTTGTTGAGTAACGCTTTGTTTGAGTATGGACTTAAACTTATTTGTTCTACTATATCCGATGAAACATTGTTAGCTGTAGAAGATATTGCTGGCGTAGATTGGTCTATCCGAGAATGCAGCATGGGGTGGTGTCGTGCATTGCAGCCATCAATGCCACACACTTTATTATTGAAACAGCGACGCCTATGCTCGCCTAAGCATTGTCGGCACAGCTTCTTTTCCTTGACAATGCGCCAGCGTTGATTAGTAGGCTCGTTCTTGAATATTTCACATTCCATTATTTTATGTCCGCCGCCACAAATGTAACACCTAACTGCCGTGGTTGTCATTTCAGCTGTCTGATGTACGTGCACTCGTCCTTCCTTTTTTAGTGGTTTATCTAAAAAAGAAGGTGTAGCTACTCTACTTGCCGCATTTGCTAAAGATGAGAGCCACGCTGAAAAATCGCGAAGTGTAGGTTCGGCTATTGATGCTGAATGTAGTGCCCATTTGAGCTTCATATCTTCAGTTAATTTACTTATTAACTCATGTAATAAGAGTGGATTATTAAAATAACTATTGAGCTTACATGCCTCAATTGTTGCAACTACATTATTAATGTTGACTGCAAAGTCAATTAAATCGCCCAGCCTACCCCTTGGAGGCGGTAACTGACGCATTTTCTCAATTAACTTATTTAGAATTATTTCTGGTCGTCCAAAATACATACGAAGAGTGTTTATTATTTCTCCAACCATATTAGGCAACACCAACATATTGCGTACTACATCGCGCGCTTTACCAATGAGGCACCTCTGTAAGCGCATTAGACATTCATAATCGGAGAAACCTGCGATTTGCTTAGTTTGCTCGTACGCACTTATAAAAATGTGCCATTCTTCTGGATCGCCGCGGAACGTAGGCAAATCTCTCGGTATGCATTGACGCGCTGCTAGCTGAGACGACGTAAGCGTGGGAGCGATCTGTAAGGTATAAAGAGATGGATTATTTACTAACCTTGGTGTACTCTGTAGATGAGGTTGGCCATGTGGCGAGAAGTGTTCATCAGCTACGGCTTGATGTGCATTCAGCTGAGGCCCAACTTCAGGCAAATGTGATTCCACGATACCCTCGTCGTCACTATCTGCAGTGAGGATTTTAAATTTTTCCCGCAAATAGCTCTCCCTAATCTGCAACGACTCTTCTAGCTGTTGCAACTTAAGTTGTTTTATTCGAGTAATGTTGGCGCTGGGCTGCTGCTGTTGTCTACTATGTTGACCATCATCCTCATTGTGTTTGTGTGAGATTTTATCATCACCATCTGCATCTCCAACTTCAAGTATGGCTGCTGATGTTAAACCTTTTTGAAGAGGCAGCTCCACGTCATTATCATTTTCCATATTATAAAGATTTTTTAAGAATTTCTTGTTGTAAAAATAAGTATATAAATGCACTTTTGACAATTTTAAATAGCACTCTTTATTTTGAGCTTAAAAAATCTGTAACATGATTAATGATTACAGTAAAATATTACGATTGAAAAATTAAACTAAAATTTACTTACCTTTGTCTAGCAATCACAAACAAGAAAAGAGAGAAAATGAAAAACGGAAATGTTACTAAAAATTTCGAAGTCTCCAAGTCAGCTGTTTGTCATGATTGCCAGACAAAGGTTTTTAAATTATTCGCAATTTTCGGCAACAGCTTTTTCAAAATTTTATTAAATGAATTGTTTAAAAATATTTTGCTTATAGGAAATTTACTATTTGTATAAGTAGAATATTAGACTGCTCATTCTACTCATTCTATTGTTTATAAATAGGTTCTTTTTTTGTATAACAAAAAAAAGTAGAAGACAGCCCACACTTATTTACTATACAAAACTATTATCCTTTAACAATTAATATTTTAAATAAAGTACACAATTTTAAATACTAAATTGAAATACTAATTTTTATTTTCTAAATAACATTAAACAATTAATTTAAATTTTAAAAACTCACTTTTGAAACAAAGAGTCGCTGTTGCGCTTGCAAAGACTTCTTATAAGCGTTAAAGTTTGTATTTTATAAAATTATAATTCTTATTTAGTTTGCAAATAATGTACTATAAGTTCTAACAGTCCACCCCTAAATTGGTAAATATAAAGTTAATAGTTTTTCATGTGTTGAAATTGATTTCACTTTTAATTTATTTGGTGTTAATGTAAATGGAAGATAAATGTTTTGCTTTTAATGAGTTAAAATAGGTACTTAATGAGTACTTGTAAACAGTTAATAAAAACCTGAAGTATGAAAAATTTACTTCTTTAAACTTTGCTTTTGATTTGATTATGGAATTATGTTGCTTTTGAATATTTATTGGCTTTGCTAGTTAACTATGTATATAATTGGGCTTGTACTAAATGTTGGGATAGTTGAAGATTTTTTTTTTCTGAGTTTGTGTGGATGTTTAACAACGGTATCTAGGTGGCGTAGTCTTTGTAGGCTAGGAACAAGGCATCGACAAAAACCGTGTTTACAGCGCCATCTCTGGTTGCAGTGATATGGGAAGTAACCATTTAAAATCCTCCAGCCTACCCTTAGTTAAACTATTATTAATTGGTATTCTTTTTAATGGAATCAGAATTGTTTTTGCTGATTATCAGAATCAGAATTGTTTTTTCGATTTTCGTGAAAATGAAATATATATGTAATATGTATATATGTAAAAACCAACATTTCCAACTAACATTTATTACACAATAGAGATGTAAATATTTTTCCTTATAAAAGAACTCTATGGTAATAACCTCGGTTAACATAAAAACTATTATTTTAAAATTTTACTTACAATAACTTAATTTAATTTCACTTCACGTTCTCTCAGTTTATTACGAACACGATTAAAATATATTTCTTTTAAAATTTTACAAATTTAAAAAATTTTAATAAATCCTCTTTACTTTCCGTTTTACTTTCAAACAAATCAATTTTTAAAGCTTGCGGTCTCGATAGAACCGCTTTTAAAACTGACTTTGCTAAATTTGTCGGGCGAGCGTTGGTTGTGAATGACTTTTAAGGCAAACGACAACAATACAAAAACTCAGTACGAGTATCTATCTACCCACATTGTACAGCAGCTATAACAGAACGTCATACGCGGTTGATTCATAACAAAAACGATTGTAAGCCACTATAATGCAGATGGAAATAAGCTGTAAGAACCAGCCTTAATCAGCGATGAGTTGTGTGAGTTACTTTGATACTCGGTGGCAGAGCTGCGGTTAAACGTTTCAGCCACAAGCCGCAACTCCGAGAGCAAATCAAAAACCGGTAAACTGATCTCTTCTACGCCAAATGCGCAGATAAAAGCATTTTTGCAACGAATGCAAAACTGGAAGTTAAAATCAAAACAAAAATTGTGAGATGCGTTAAACCAGGTTTCTTTTTCAAGTCAGCGGCGTAGTCACTTTTGCTCTTTAGTAGAAAAATGTATTCAATAATGCACAGTAGATACACAAGCAAAGTCACAGCGTTTATTACAATAAATTCCGATTATTGTATTAAATTGTGTTTATAATGATTTAAATTGTGATAAACGCAAAGCAATTGTTGTTGCAGTTGCATATTATTATGTTTTCGATTGGTAAATCTAGATTCAAACTAGATTTATTCTCGATCTGGTAAATTTTGGTGCGCAATCGAACATATTTAGATTAATCTAAAATTTTTGTAGTACTTTTATATTTTTTATTAACACATACCTATATCGAATTAAATCACACTTTATCTGTCAAATCATATAAAACAGCTGTTCATTTCAGGGTAATCTAGTTACTCTGGCAAAATATCTAGAGTGTTATAAATTAATTTCGAATGTTATACTTTTTATCCCAGTTTTACCAATCGAAAATGAAAATTCACTAAAAGTGCATAAATAGAGTATCTCAATTGAAAAATATAAGGGTAACATTGTTATTGTGAATTTGTCTAGGAAGAAATAGGAATTGAAAAATTTCTATTATGAATTGGTTGAAAAATCTCCGAAAACTATTTGCGAACAAATGCTAGTTTGTGTTCAGAATTCACAGACCTTTATTGCTTTATTGACACTCTTGCTTGCTGGGCTCCAAAGTATACTTCTATGAAATCATCTGAATAACCTTTTATAAGAATTCAACGGTGCTCTTATTACAGTGGATCATCCAAGCTGTCACAGAATCTATTAAGTAAAAGTGCTTTATACACTAACTCACATTTTATCAAGCAAAAAAGAAGAAGAAGACGACAAGTTTTGTTGGATTTGGCTCATCACAAGATGATCCAAAGTAATAGTAAGTCTATCAATATGTTGTTGTATTCTTTCATTTTCTTCAAAGACAGATAACTGTAAAAAATAGATTCTATGTCACGTTTGAATGTCGTCTACACTGAAAATAATTCTTATTGCATTCGAACACAGAAATATTGCTAAGGAATTTCCGGTGTAGATGTTTAGTTCGGATTGCGAAGTTCAGAATATATAAACTGATCCTTCATTAATTTATTGTTAATAAAACGCAGGGTGGTAATTGCATTTAGGATTAAAAGTGTTATTCCATGAGATAATTTAGCGAACACATAATTCGCTTGAACACATAGTCAGAAAATTGTGATATTTCCAATTTATTCTAATAATTTAATACAAATTTGATTAATTATAAAATATTTTAAAAACTCTTATTGAATTGAAAACTAGTGATCGAACACAACGAAGTATAATTTCGCTAAAAGTAAATAAATAATTTTCATTTTTTGTATTAAAAAATTAAAAAAAATTTTATTTAACTAAAATTGTTCCGTAACAGATTAATCAAAGGAAGTCTTAGGCTTAGGAAGTCTTTAACTTCAATCATGTTCAACTAAGGTCTATTTTAAAGGGTATATACTTTAAGTAAATTGTATTAAGTGCTATTTTATTAATAACAAATATTAGTTAAAAAAAAATTATATACAATAAATTCATTGACTTCATCCAAAAATACCAACACAAATATTTATAAAATTTTTTCTAAAACAAATTGTTTATATATTGCGCATATGGAAATAATGTAAGATTTTGTTTTAATATTTATTTTAATCATAGCAATAAATAAAGTGCACTTCTGTTATCTGGAAAAAAAAACATAGAATTACTTTAATTCTACATTTTTGTACAATGTTATTTTAAGTTTCAAAGCTTTACTAAAAACTTGTTGGAAACTTTAAAAGCTTTGATATCATTAAACTTGGGAGCTTTTCGTGCTTTTGGGAAAGCAGCTCAAAGTTTAAAGAAACTATTGAGTTTAGATCAATACACTCAACAAAAGCTGTTCATAATAGTTATTTAAAATTTTAAATAATGCATAATATATATAAATATTATTTGATTGAATTTGATTTATTTATTTATCATATTTATAGTTATTGTTAATACACACTTTTTTGATAAAATGATATATTTAATATATATTATTATAATATTTACAAAAATTACAGATATAAATTTTTAATAAAATAAATGATTAAAATTAATTTATTGATTGTATAATGTATATGTACATTATTTTACACCGAAAAGAAAGTTAATAATTTTATCAAAATTTCAAATGAAATTAAGAAAAGAGATACTATTTTTTAATTTCGTTTTTGAAAAATTCTATTTATTTTTATAAAATATTTATTTATATATAATATTAATAAATATATATTTTTATTTAAATTTATTTGAAGTAAAATATGGAATAGAGTGTAAGTAGTATTGAGATGTTCTATAGTAGATAATTCCTTTCCAAAAAGTTATATATAAGAAACCATAATAGTATTTGAAAGGGATCTTGCAATCTTCTGAACTTATACTGGTTTGAAAGTGCTTTGGTTGTTTTTAAAATAAAATCATTTTATTAAAATTAATTCACTTTTTTATTTCAAGCTATAAGTAATCTATAAATAATTTAAGCAGTAATCTTCATCATATTCCTATTATATAGGTATATGATATATATATATTATATGCAATGTAAGATAATTTTTATGTTTTTATTGGTATACGAAATTGATTAAAAAAGTTATTATATATATAAAATGTAGTTTTAGGGATGTTTTTTACAGTATAATTTTATTGTAATTCAAAAGTCCTTACTGCGCAAGTTCAAAAATTTGACATGCGTACCAAAATATACTACCCCAATGGATTTTATCACATCTTCTCCTTTCCTTTCATTAGTTTTGTTATTTGACAAAAAAGTGTTTTAATCGAAATTTGAGTATTTGGCTTTAATTTCTTATTCGGGACTGAAGACAAAAGATGGGGCAAGATGAAGTGAGAGTTGCAGCAGTTAAAAAGAGTGAGAGATAGAGAATAGAAGGAGATTTTATATTCTGCAAATTGGGCTTAAGAATTGATATGTCATACTGTATGAAAGCCGTAAAATATATACTCTATAAAATGCTTTTATTTGTCATTATAAATTTTATATATATAAGTATTTGAAATAATGTTAAAGAAAATAAGAAATATAAATATTGATGTTATTAATGATTCGAACTGCAATTACATCTTTTTCTATTGAATTGTTTTTGGTAAGTGCATCAGACAATATAATCGATACGATATGAGGTGGACGTAAATATTTTGAACATACAAATATACCCACTACTGTACTTACGTTGAAAACATACATCCTGATCCGGAAAAGATCCAAGTGCAAAAGTCAATTATGGCTGAAACTTAATACTCTTGAACAATAATATTAAGAAGGTATGCGTTATACTTCCGATACTATACATCCCATACGGATAGGAATGAACATCTGATAACACAGTTAAGATTAAGCTATCCTTGTTTAACTATTGTATATGAAACATATAATTATTATTATAGCACAACGGAACATAGAAAGTATTGTAATTAACATAGGTTTGAATCGCACATAATAAATGACATAAAATATGTGTGGTCCCGGCCATCCTAATAAGTTCTTTGAGCAATTGAAGATGCTGCGCCCCCCACTTCAAACTTTTTTCATTTCTTGCTAACAATTGTGACGCCAGTAAAAACTCATATCCTCACAAACTTGACCGCTTGGGAAATGTCTATATGTCCAATAAAAACTCCCATCCTCACAAATTTGTCCTCTAGGGAAGTGTCCACATTGCTTCAAGAATAGAACACCTCTAGCACTACACTCGTATATAATAAAACTCTGAGTAAGTTATGATTGCCACATTAACAATTGCACTATAGGAAAATAGGAAACAATACCAGTAGAAATGTATTCAAGGCCTAATCGATTGTAATATTTAAGGTTCTTTAGAATGCTTTGGATATCGTACAATATCCATTTGAACAATTGTCATTATTAAAAAACAAAAATGTAATTATAAAAATACTTATTAAATTTATTTTAAATTTTTTATTTAAATGTGTCTCAGATTATTCGATAAAAAGTAGTTTTTCAATTATGGTAATTATTATCTTAAATTAATTTTTATTTAATTTCATTAATAAAAAAATTATTTAAAAAAATATTAAGTCTTAATATTGTACTACTTATTAGCATAAAAATGATTATTTGTTAGCTATAATTAAATTAACTAATTAATGTATAATTTATCTATTACATTTAAGTTAATAATTATGATATATATTGCTATTAAATATAATTAACTTATTAAACTATTATTGCCATTTCATTACTTTAAGTTAAGTTTTTTATTGCACAAATTATGAGCAAAATATATAAAACTTTTGCTCCAGTAACTTTATGATATATAATATATATATTATGAGTTGTATATATTTATTACAACATATATAATATGTAATAATATTATTGTTAATTGCACTGAGCCCTTTAAGTTTAACCCTAAGAAACTTTAGGTTTCTCGTGGGCGTTTAAAACTATTTGGATTTCATAGCTGCTAAGAAACTTTATTGGGTAAAAAATATAATAGTTTAAGCTTAAATAAAATTCTGTTTCATTAAAAATATTGCTTTTGATAATTTAAATTTAATCTAATTACTTAAAAATATTTGCTTAAAATTAAGATTGCACAATTCCGGCCCAAGACAACGGAAAAATATCACATTTTTCAAATTAAAACTAAAACTGAAATTGTTTCTTATAAAATTGTACATTATTGATTGCGTGAATTTATATTAAATAATAAAATAAAAATTAAATAAAATTATAAAAATCTCATTTTTCTATAACAGAAAAGATTCTATTATACTTTTACTTATTTCTAAAAATTGCACCAATTTTTTGGTTTTAATTCTATATAAATTTTATTGCACCTTTTTTCGACTTTTTTATTTAATTATATTTTAATTAATAATTATATATTAAAATAAAATTTAATTTAATAGTATTAATAATTATTATTATAATATAATAAAATACATGATAAAATATATTAACTAATAAATAATATAAAAAAATTGGATTGCACAATTGATTTAGTTTTGAATTCTGCTATTAAATTCGAACAAATTAAATTAAATAAATAATTAAGGATATACTTATCAAAATAATTTTTAATTAAGGTTGAAAATAGCCTTGTTTATTTTAAATACACTATGTCTATTAGCTTCTATTTTTAGTATAGCTTAAAATTAATACTCTTTTAAAAAAATTGCTGTAATAATATTATATACTTTCTAAATGAAACATAAAAACTGGCAGTGTTAATTTTTTCTAACATTTTTGTAGAGTACTGAGTGTGTCTCAACGCTCTCCGCACCAGACTCCCACATATCTTCCGCATTCGTTTCGCCATCTGTTTCTGAAGATCCATATGAGGGACTGTGTCCTTGTTCGTCTTCCGATGAGTATAGATTTGCATTACCATTGCATCGACTAAAACGTTCTTCAGTATTTCTTGTAAGGGTTTTATCAGAATCTGCATCGCTATTATCATCGTCATGGCACAATTCATTTGGTGGTGGATCGCCCATATTTTCAAAATCTTCGAAACGATCTTCTAGCTTATTGCCTCTAAGCATTGAGGTTGCATTATTATCATTTCGTTCAGTTAGCACACTACCACTATCAGAATTATCTTCGATAGTATCAATGCGTATAATATGATCCCGACCACTCATTAATTTGAAATTGTATCGATCATAAAAACTGCGCTTGTAAACTTCTCCCGAATCTGCACTCATATAGCCACTATCCATTTCTTGCGTTCGCACACCAAAACGTTGCTCATAATAATTTTGGCTAGCTGGTGCAGAATAACTGCTTTTAGGTGTTGATATTTGTGGTTGATCGTCAATAAGTGAAGATATACCTTCATCTCGATCGAGTACCTCCAAGAACGTTGACGTTTTTTTATCGAATGGTGGTGCAGGACTTTGTGTTGGACTAAATTTCGATGCAGCCATGCTAACAAACTTTTTCCAAGCGTTTTTTAAGTCTTTTGTTTTCTTGGCCCGATCTTTCAGACCCATAGCGATTTGCATGCCATGCGTCAATTGTACAGGTTCAATCTCGCATCGATAGACTGTTTGTACTGTGCTTGTAGACTGTGAATTTGTAGATCCAGCAGTACTCCTTTGTGGATATGCTATACCCACAGGTACACCTGCATTGCGATATAGTTCCTTAGTGCGATCGGAGAGTCGACTACTGCTGCGATTTGAACGTGAACTAATCGATATTACATCGAGTTTGTTCACATCCATTTCGGCGATGTTTTTTTGATTGTTATTGGACTCAGTTGCTTGCTCATTAGAGTTATTATTGCAAAAATTTTCATCGTCGCTCTGTTCATGGTTTTTTCGTCTATTTAAATATTTAGTTAGACTATAATCATTACGCAGTCCATTCAATTTTGTATTAAATAAAGCTCCATAATCACTATTTTGCTTTTTTAATAGTTGGGGCGAGTCTAAATTTTTTCCGCACTTAGACTTTTCTATAATACTAGTTCTGGAACTGTCGAACTGTTCGTTTTGTTCAGCATAAAAATCTTTGCTTTTTTGTTGGTTATGTATGACACTGGAAAGAGTATTGCTGCAAGATTCATCAAATTCAGAGTTGGTTACTGTTTCAGAAACCCTGGTAACTTCTGTAAATTCACTATGTGTGCTATTGGTTTCTTCCTCTGTTGCATTTGCTTTGAATTGCTGCTCATTCTGGTAGTGGTGTTGGTATGACTGTCTACTTGAGGAATAACTTTTTTCACTATTTAGTGTACCAGAAGTGGAGGTTATTGGTAATGGAGCAGGTGCGCGTGTATCTAATTTTTTCTGAGCTTTTCCATTTGCGTTATGGGTACCTGTGGGTGTTTTGTTGAGATTCCAAGTCATAGAATGTTTAGTCCAATCGTAAATAATATTTGAAGCTGTACTTTTGATGCTAGGAGTAGGAGAGAATCGCGCCGAACTCTGTTTAACTGATTCAGCAATTGTATCGTTGTTCGATAAGATTGGTGGAGTGGCACGACATACTTTCGGTGTAGATATCTTGATCGTTGTCTTATTTGGAGCTACTTTTGTAATCTCAACTATCGGTTGCGGTTGTGAGGTGGGTGGCTCAATAAGTCGTTGTCTTCTTGAATGTTTTGCTTCTAAAGTTAACAAACGTCCATTTTCTGTAGGTGCTTCTGTTTGTTGTTGTACCAGTTGTCGTGCTTGGCCACCACATTTGCAGCTATTCTGACTATTCTGACGAACCAATTGGGACTGATAAAAATCTCTTAAAGATCCTACAGATGGACGCTTTGTTTCAAAATTGTCTTCGTTTGACATTAGTTGTGAGTTCCGTTTTATGCGAGTTTCATATGCAGAATTTCCTTCAGAGTTTTCTTCGAAGGAATTACTTCTTTTACGCATTAGATCTTTATTAGTAGAGGATGAAATATTTATGTGTTTGTGTTTTTCAGTTTCATTTGATTTGTGGTTGGTATATGATGCATTGGGCTGTCCAGACCATGAGTTGACATCGCAGAAACTTTGTTTTCTCGTGTTGCGATCTAATGTATCTGGATCAAATTGCTCACTATCTGTGGATTGTTCAATATCTGTGTTTGGTTCGTGCTCGACTTCAATTGTCATGCTACCACGAAAAGGTGTGTCATATTTAATACGTGCAGCGATTTCCTTTTGCTTTTTTGTGCCGCTCTCAGTTTTGTTGCCATGCTTCTTTTTTAACTCGCTATCCTTGCGAAATCCATCCAGTTTAACAGTGTGGCTTATTTCTAACTCTTCTTCAAGTGGTAATGCTGTACTTAAGCTAGGACTTAGCTGAGAACTTATGTCAGATGACGGAGATGAAGAGGATTGTGAACTTTTGCGTTTCGTCACCTCCAAACGTTCTAAGCTATCAGTTTCATAATCCACTATTAAATATTGTGGAGACTTTCGCCTATAGATGGGAGAATCAGGTTGACCATTCTTGAGCGACTTACGACTAAGAGTGCTGTAGTCAGGTGTTGGCACTGATGGGACTGTACTGTGTGTATTATAAATATCCTTCGTTTTCTTCTCCATTGTGCTGTCATAGTCCGGTGTTGGAATATCTAATTGAAAGCTCTCATTTGACTTAAGCGTATTATTGTAGTCCTTCTCTTCGTAAACCAAATCAGCTATTTGCTTCATGTTTCGCAACATTTGGTAATGTTGTCTGTCGGCCGAAGTTAATGACGTTGGCGTCGAAGCGACAGCGTATTGATCGAGTGCTTCTAAGCGCCTTCTCGAATTCTTTGAACGGTGAGAAGAACCTCGGCTACGCATTGAAGCCGAAGGCGAATCGTGTAAGTTAAATTTTGGATTATTGTATAGTTCGCCTCCAGTTTCTGCGAACCCATAAAAATTGGCTGCTGCTGAAAGTGCAGAAAATGCATCGTAGTTGCGATTTATTGGAATGCTGATGGATGCGTTATTGACGGAATTTGTGGAATAGTTCAAGAAATCGGTCGAAGAGGAATTTTGTGTTGTTACCGAGTCAGTATGCATAATTTTAATTACATTCGTTTTCGGAGATTGAAGTTTAGATCTATTGGAGGCATGGATAGGTGGTGGCGGTGGTTTCTGCTTTGGCGCAGTAATTTCTTTTCGTGGAGAATTCCTATTATTACCTTGTGGTGTTTGTGTTTTGTTGTTATTTGCTGAGTTTTTACTTGTTGTAAACTGTTTTTCTTCAGTTATTTGATTAGACCTCGATGTATGAATAGCAGCTGTTGATGTGTCAACGCGCTGTTCAGAACTAGATTTGTCTGTTGTTGGCACACTTTGCAGCCACTTTTCAATGCTATTTCGCTTATCCCCGCAATTTTTGACGTGACCACTGCAACGATTATTAGCACAACCTTGACATTCAGTGGAAGTTTGCATTTGTGCGCTGTAAAGTGAAGATGTCTGTGAGGCCAAAGCCACTTCTTCAGGTATCATTATTAGTGAGGGTTGATACCGTTTAGTAGCCATTTTGTATTTTGCAATGGCAATAACCTCACGTATTTTTTGCAGAAATTCAACAGCGGCAGGGGGTGGTTGCTGAAATAGTTGAAAACAAGTATTCAATATGAAAGCATTAGCATTTGTTGGCTTTGTTACTTACCGCCAGCAAATGTGGCTCAAAGTAGGCGGGATTAAAGTAAAGTTTCCGTCGTACATTCCCATTCACCAAGGCACGCAAATTCTCTAATTTTTCCTCAGTCATCATATCCTCTATAATGGACACATTTTCCACCGGCAAGCACTCGTTATCTTGTGTTGGTGAGGCACATGGCTCTATGACATCTTCATTAGCTATGTTAATACCAGAAGTTGTTGATGTGCCATTTAGATTACCATTACTGTTTAATTGAGGATGTATCAAAGCTGCTGTCTGTAACTGTAAAGAAATAAGAAAACACAAATTTAATGATCACTATTAAGTAGCTGGTATAATCTTCGCCTATTTAAGCATTCCGACTATTTAAGCATTACAGTTACTGTATTCTATTGACACCTACCTGTTTAATTTTATCATGAAAACTACCATCCATTTCACACTCAGAGTTCGAGTTTGACACATCACTTGTAAAGCCTGAATTATGTTCGCCTAATTGCGGAAAATGCTGCAGTAGTGGATTGTTCTTAATGATGCCAATTTCTTCTTTAAGACTGCCAATACTTCCACGCGAACGTGGCTCATTCGAGTTGCTTAAACTAGCAATTGAATACATGCTACCGCTTCGGTTGAACGGTGTACCAAATGTGACCTGGTCATTCTTTGGATAGTTGATCTCGTTTGCCAGATCGTCTAGGGATCTTCGCATGTGCAGCTGATCGCGTTGCTTACGTTTTTTCATGTGCAAATACAAGAACACAGAGGAAACATAAATCAAACCTAGCAGCAGGCTGCAAATACCAATGACAATGTACTCCTTACTAGTCATGCCATCTGATGTAGAAGCAAGTGTTGTAGTTGCCTCCGCTTGGAAAAGCACTTCAGAGACATCTAAAGAAATTGTGCAAAGATTTATTTAGCCATTAATGCTTTATTACTTGCGTTTAATTTAATTTATTAAACACTTTGCACTTATTTAGATTGCTCATGTTCAACTCAATATGTGCAAATATTTTCATATTGATGAATTATTACTTACTGTGAAAGTATTTGACTGGGCTACCGTTCACACGAAAGGCGACGCATGGTGAGAATATATTTTTGGGTGGTTTCAGGTATTCTGTGAATAATATAAATGAATTTATTTTTAATCATTTTTAGTAAATTTATGTAAACTACCTTTTTTGATTGTGCCATTTAATGCAATTGTCATATCTCGACATACTAAGTGCACTACAATCAGTCGTCCTTGCATTTTATGACGCAAGTCTGCCTCGCCTAACCACTAAAATTAAAAATTAATGTTAAACAATAAGAAAAAATGTTTATTTATAGGCTTATATAAATTTATTGTAAATTATCTAGATTTTCAGAAGTTCAAACATTTTAAGTAAGTCGAAAAAAAAACATATTTGTAATATATGACTCTGTAATGAAAATGGATTTATATTATTTCTTCATTACCGTATAACCGAGGACAGAGTAGGACTGGAAATGATATATCTCAAAGATTTTAACTTTACAAAACTAAACTCTGTTAGTAATATAATGGAACACAGTAAGAAGGTAACTTAATCTTGGTTTGATTAAATCGTTTCTGTTTTTGTAAATGTGATGTGTATATGAGAATGGTAGTGGCATTTCTAGAGATTTGAAGTTACATACTGCTTTGAAAACACTCTTTGTATTTTTATGATATCCTGTGCAAAAGATGTTTGTAAAATAAAATCGTGAACAAAATGTGCTTCCAGTGTATTTAAGTATGAAAAAAAAAATGTAACCCCAAACTATGGGTCTTACCACATTCTGGTCAGCAATAAAATGTGATAAAATACATTAAAGCACAGCATTAAATATATCTGGGGCATATAAAGAGAATGCAGCCTAAGCAACTGGCATATAAAGAATTTATTTATCGATTGGTAGTCATAGTAGAGATTGGCCGAGAAAAAGATGGATCGACCACCTTAACAAAGTTTTTGTAAGTGATTAGAGAGCCATCACATCAGATTATGGAATATGAATCGTGTTGGTTATGGAAACACCGATCCATCAAGGCCTTAAACACTAAAAAAGACGAAGAAAATTTGCAGCAATATTTGCATATACATAAATGATAAATTCGTTCCATGATTTAAGTTGTCAATAAAAATCTGACTATAATAACTTTTATCTGCAAATTTGTCTATTTATCAGATTTATTTTCAATTAACAAATGTTACGTTTACACTTGCTATCTTTAAATTGAAATCTAAAGCAGATAAAAGTTTTATTTACAAATCGCTACATTCGTAATTGCGTTTAAAATACAAAATCTTGCTAGCAAAATATCATCGCAGTAGATCGATCATCTCACATGCGTAGAGAATTTAATCTATCCCAGGATGATGCCAAAACTTGTTCTGACATTCATGCTGCTTGACGCATCCCTGCTGTTTCGTGTTGCCGACTATGTTGGTAGGATTTTTGGCGACATTCATTAAAAAAATATAAGTAATTAATATATGATAATCGCTTTAATATCTATATTAATGTATTAAGGATTTAAGATCGCGTGAAAAATACTCACGTCACATTGTGCTAAATGACGCTTAGTCTGTAATAAATTTCTTAATTCTTTTAAAGCATGCACGGATTAAGAAGATCTTCCTGTTGTGTTGTTTTCAGAATTAATTAATATGCATTTATATAAATTACCTGTAAGAATGTCCGTCCTTCGTCTCGGAACATGCGAAACGGATAATCTGTGTCAATTGGATTACGCAAATCAGACCAACCATTTGTTGTCAGGTACTGAGCTCCGGTAACGGCACATACAGGCGTGCGAATATCTATAATAATACAACCGTTTTTTTTTTGTTAAATTTGTTAAAACTTGAATAATTATTTAATTGTTTTTTTGGTTTTTTTAGTGGGAAAATAGAAATATTCTAAGCAATATTTCAGCGTAAATGTCTTTTTTGATTATCAATCTATCTAGTGGCCATATTTTAAACTGTATAATTTCATTTCATCATAGACGCTTTCTAAAAAACTTTTTATTCAAGACTGAATGTTTTTGTTCTTGAAGTCAATACTTCTTAATTAAACCTGCAATTAAAACTGATTTTATTCGCTGAAGTCCAAGCTTTTTAAATGACTTTCAGTATGGATAGAATGGGTCTTTCCTATATACCATTTTTAAATGGCCAGAATCTGTAAATTTGACACAAACTCTTTTGGAATAACTCTTTAAATTTGACAAAATGTTATTTTAGTGTCAATTTATTTAGCAGCTAAACAATTCTAAGTACAAGTTAGTGTAAAACTTAAAACATTTGTTAAGAAATGAAGATAGATTATTAATAAGAATACAAAAATTTTGTCTTGTCTTTCCATTCAAAGAATTTTTTTATTTTGGTGACCTTGATCAATCTCTGATTAATACTTTAGCAATTAGAAGCGATGAATCCCCGTTATCACAATTGGTTTCAGTTACAGCAAGGACTGTAACTGATTTAAAAACCAAAAATTAATCTTATATCAATTATTAGAGCCAATAGTTATACTAAATATGTGCCTCGAAGATGAGAAAACTATTACGCATATTCTTAGTGACTGTCTAGCTTTAATAACGCACAGAAAAAACTTGTTTCATATGGAATTTCTATCAGCATAACAGATTAAGAGCTCTTCTCTAGATTTATTTCTGGATTTTGTTCACAAAGCTTTAAAGGTCTTTGTGCAATCAATAGTGAAATTGGTACAATAGGACTCTTCTGGCCGTAGTACCGACTATTGGGTGATTTCACGTCCAAACTTTAATTATTATTATTATTATACTTAATATGTGAAAAATTTGATTTAATGCAGAGTTACAAAGAATTAACTAATTAAACAATGAAATAATTTATATAATTTTTCTTCAATTAAATTCTATTGTCAGCATATAATTTCGCTTATGGTGCGATCATTAATCAGTGTAATGAATAAAAGACTCTTAATTAGGAAATTCTAAGTAAATTTAGTAAAATCCACTACTTACCGGGAAAACTTATTTCTCTGCTTGGATAGATGATTTGTCCACGCAAAGGCAGAAACACGAACGGTATTTTCTCTGACGACGAGCCGCTAACGAACGGCGACAAGCTGCACTCTGTAATACACAAAAAAAAACTTTAGGTAAAAAATTGTGTGATTAATGCCTTGGCGAAGTTGTAAATTTGCAATGTTACACAGTAACAAACATGTGTGCGTGTACATTTAAACAAGTCAACATAAATGGTCGCTGCTACTTGGACTTTTTATTGGTGTGAACGTCTCCGATTTTCTGCAGAAGTCGAACTGACGTCGCAGAAATGAAACAAAGCCGTGTTTGGCATGCGACAACGATTTTTTGTGTTTTCATAAGTTTAACACAGTTTTTTTTTGTTGAAATGTAATAATGCAAAAATAAACATTAATTATTGTTGCAACTATTGCATTACATTTTCAGTATTTCTTTTCTTGTTTTTTGTTTGTTTACCATTTAATTTTATTTGCCTATTTTAAGTTTTTGCCACCACAAACAGTGAAAGTTCATCATTTCAATCTTCTTCTTCTTCTTGAATGTGTCTTCACTGAGTTTCTTTGGTTTTTCTGTCTGCTATGGGAAAAGATGTTGGAGATTTTTTATGGAAATACTGTAAGAGCAGACGGTTCACTTCCATACATAAAATATAATTTCTTGCATTTTTGTATATATCTAATATTTATAAATATATTTATAAATATTGTGCATAAAAAAATTAAATTATAATGGTGCTTAAATAAATTAAGAAAAGTTATTTTAAGTATGATAGGCTTTTTCTTAAGTTTACATCTTAGACGTTCATATCATAATTATAAGTGAAATCTTTAATATCAATCACTTAAATATTTAAATCAGACTTAATATTGTTCCATTTTCGAATCACATTGTACGCGACGTTTTTTTTATTAAATTTTTCCAAGACCACTGGTGATGGGTATTTGGCAATACTCAAAACAGCTGTAGTATGGTCAACCAAAAATTCAATGAATTAAAATAATATAAAAAAAATTTTTGTTGTTGCAGTTCACTATTTTTCTAAAACCTCTTCAATTTTTATTTTAATTTTTTAATTTAAATATAAATCAGAATTGTTGATTTTATATTTTTCTAATCTAAATCAGTGGTTTCCAACTTTTTTTTAACCAAGGACTACTATAATATTTTAGTTTAGAGTAGGGATTACAAAGTTTAAGAATAATAAACTGCATGATTATTAGAACATGCTTTATTCATTTCTGACGTAATGTTTAATGAATTATATAAATGTATAGATGCATTATATAGGCTATAAGGTACATATGTGCATAATTTGGAAATTTTTTTGTGCTTATTTTCTAATAAGTCAGGTCTCAGTGGACAATCTACAAACTATGTGTCCCATCTGTTAAATTTGACTAATGAACCACTTTTGACCATCTCGCGGAGCACTGGTTGGCAACCGCTAATCAAAATCGTTCAACACCTATACCAAATTGGTGTATCCGATACAAATATTTGCAGATTCTGCTGTGATGAGGAAGACTATAGAACACCTGAAGAAGAAACAAGAGAAGAAACAAAATTTTAGGTGCATACCAACTAGAGGATGAAGACCTTTGAAAATTCCTTCCAAAGGAGCTGGTTCGATTCCTCGAGATACTGAATGTCTAAATACAAAGGGGTGCACCATAGATCAAGCTGGTCGCAGTGCATAGGGGCCTTAGCCTAACCCAAAACCCCCAATATCATTGAACGCTGACCAAATCATTCAGCTGTTACGACATTTTCATAACAAACATTTACAAATCATTTCTTAATTCAAATTTACAGTTTAAGATTCTATAACTGATAAAGCACCCAGTTTAAATAAAGTATAGTGTGAACAGTAAAGCGTCGATCATTGATTTCCAACATACGCATTGTTTTTTTTTAATTTTTAATTAAAATTTCTACATAATTTTATTTCAAATTAATAAAAATAATTTTAAACGTACATGATAATTTACTTTTTGATATATTCACACTCTATAATTATATATATTTTTTTTAATACACTAACCCATAAAAGAAATCAATTCCCAACTCCTAAGCAAAAACTAATAAAAGTGTAAGTGTTATAACTGCAATTTTATTTCGCACAAAAAAACAAACTTCACCCACATGCAACTGTTATACGCACTTAACAAAACTAACAACCGCAATATATGCTTTCGCAGCATTTACACAGCGATAACTTTTCACACAGTTATTTTCTTTATACGGTTGTTTATAATACTTTTTTCTTACAGTTACGAAGTTTGTTTTCATTTTCATTTGGATTTTTATTTATATTTTTTTTTGTTGTATTTTCCGTCAATTGTTGTCGTTGGAGCTTTGTTTTTATGGCATTAAATTTAAGCCACAACAAATTTCTTTAGGAAAAAGAAATAGAGGGAGAGGCAGAGGAAGAGGAAGAACGAGGAGAAGCTGTGAAATTTGTGCCATTCAATATGATGATAATTATGATACCAACAATGATGACAGTGCGGATAATGATGATGATGGTGATAGTATTGTTGTGTTGTGGTTTTGTTTAATTTGCACATAAAATCAAAACCATAACAAAAGAAAAAATTAATAACAACAAAGAAGGGTAAAAATGTGTATCATTCATGAGAAAATTAGATAATTTCAGCTTGACACATGACAAATTTTTTACAAGTCGCTGAGTTGGTTTTTCATTAGGTAAACATTTTTATATACTTTTTATTTTACTGTTGAAGTAATTGCAATTAAATTTTAATTACCATTTTTAAGCATTTTGTCTTCCGTATATTTCATAATTTTTTTAACAAAGTAATATGATTATATATGCAAATTATTTATTATAGAAAGACAGTGCAATGCAATTGGGTACCTGAATAAATTTCTTATTAAATCTGTGGTCATTAAAATTGCTTCATAATACATGCAATAAACCACGAAACAAGGAAATCTTTTTAAAAGTGCATTGAGTCATTTTGTTATATATAATTTACGATAAATTTTAATAAGCGATAAAATCAAAATAATATTTTCCATTCTAACAAGATATATTTTGTAACATATATTTTACTAAAATTAATATATTAAAAGCAAATACTTTTGTATTTTGAAATGTGATTACAATAGTATTTAGTCTAATACTTTTTCACGTATAATAGAGTTGTATGATTATATATTATATATAATCTTTACGTATCTTATCATCTTTAACACTATCTTATACTATTATTCATCTGCGTGACAACATGGTCTTGACAACTTTGGTATTTTATTTGCATCACAATGCTTTCAAGATGATACTTTATATACTAGGGTGGACCCGAAAATATTTTTTCCTGATCAGATTGTTTATATCATTTTCTAGTATTTCAGTGAAGAGGAAAAATGTCTGGAAAAATTTTGAGAAAAAATTAAAATTAAGGCTTGCTGTAACCAAAAGGATCCCGAAGGAAATTTTTTTTTACCATACAATTGACAGCCATCCGAACGCACAAATAGCTTTTACAAATCAACTAAGATGCCATAAATCTACAGCAATCGCATGGAGAGCTACTGTGTATTGTGTACAAGACTTTATAATCTAGAAGCACCTCTTGTAGACAGTTTTACCCTTTTCTTGACACATATTAAACACAACATAATTACACGGATTAAGTAATGTCATGATGTCATGATATTTTTGTCATTGCAATGCGGTGTATAATCCATTCTTATCATATTGATATAAGTTTCAAATATGTTTCTTAGAAGTATTCTACAATACTTTCTTTCAAAAATCTAAAGTCTTGTTTATCTGCAGTTGTTAATGTCTATGTTTTACAACCATATATGATAATAATTGTATTTTGCTATTATGCAGATATGTTAACTATGTCATTTGCTATCAAAATTCCAAGATAAGGTTACATACTTGTCGGATTCATACATTGTCACTTCTTATTTATTTACGATAATTACTGATTTTACAACTATTACATTATTTGCGTTTTTATTTATATTATTGATAACAGTTTTTCCACTTAATATTTAGATGTCTGGCATATTTAAATATCAAATTGTTTATCTTTAATTTTTGTGTTTTTTTTTCTTTTATTTTTGATTTATTTATTCCTTTCTTTCAGATCGATATCGTATATTTCCGTTTTGCACATATATATGTTAAATTAGTTCATATTTAAGTGGTCGTCTTTCCATGGCCAGATTTTCTTCAGTTCAGTTAGAGGTCTCCATACAAAAGTACTATCATGACTGCAATTTAGTTGGAAGCCAGCACCCCAATATTTGAAAATTTTAGCAATCATTTTCAAATCTGATTGTGAATTTATTAACAATGAAATCGAATAATAACTAAATTCGCAATAGATTTCAGGAAAATCAAGTTATAGTTTTTTTCGGCTAATAATGATTACTTAACCGGCTAATAACGACACTCTGGCTAACATCTCACTTAGAGTATCGGTTAAGAATGGCTTCTTATGATTTACCAGACTCTTATATAGAACGTTATAATTTTTTTTTTATGAGGCTATATTAATATTGAAACAGTACCGTCTAGTTTTAAGCACCTCTTTGAATTATGATATGCTGATATAACTGATTCCATATATATATAAGTATACCATATATACTAAAATTGAAAATAATTTTTTTCCTAATAAACAAAATTTAAGTATTATTAATTAAATAGAAACCTTTGATCATTTTTAGATGTACATTTAATATATCTTTTAAAAAGTTTAATAAAAAATTTCCCATATTAACTAATATTTAAAAATAAATATCCAACAATAAAAGTTTATAAATATTTATGAAAACATTAAAATTTCTCCAAGTGGACAATAATTACTAAATGAGCTCAAAAGAAACAAAATTGTCACTAATAACAAAAAAAAAAAAAATAAAATTAAGCGGTTTTGTGAGCGCATTCTTCTCACTAATTTTGAAAGAAAGCACTTTTAAGTCACATTATATGGCATGTGCTGCATGCCACAGTGTTTATGCATCAATGCAAGATTTAATGCCACATCAAACGAAATATAACTGCAATGAAAAGTTGTTGCGGGCAGTATTATTGCATTGGCAACGCTTAATTTGGTAAGCTCAGTTTAAGTCAGAAAACTGCTCTAAATACGATCACATAAAGACATGACTCTATAATTTTTATATTATACATTGAGAATGTTTCAAATTTATTTAATGATAATTTGAGGTATTAATGCGAAAAAGTATGTATTGTACTGATGAGTGAAATGAATGCTCAGTCATCTTACACCCGAGTTTGGTATTTCTACTCAAGCATATAATGGGTTAAGTGCTCTTCTGTATAAAAAATTCTAAAACCATCATACGATTTTTTGTCATTTCAATTTGCTATAATTGAAATTTGCAGTAAAGTGTATTTGAGTTGTAAAGCTTAAAGTACTATACTTATTACTGATTTTAGGGTCCATTAAATTATTGAAATCAGAGCGAAATCATTTTATAAATGTTCTTTGTTTTAGGACTATTTTTAAATAGATTTAAACAAGTATTATTTGAAAAGAGTGACTTTTATTTACTATAATAATTTTTTAATAAAATTAAAATTGACCGATTATAACTTAACTTAAGAGCATAACTTAAGGGTTACTCTTAATATAAAAAGTATCATATAAAGAGATATTGTATTTTGACAGTCGTTTATGGCCTAATAAGTCCTATACACACCACGTAGTAGTAATCTAATGATTTGATGACTTATTGGCTTCAAAGTGAATTTCAGATAGATAGGATTGTGCGGACGACGTACACTAACCTAATAGCAAAAAACGTAATTATGCGCTTGAAATGAATTGAATAACAATATCAATAAGACTAAATATCATGTAGATCTATAAAAGTAAAAGATCATTGTTATGCTTATTATCAAAACAATATCATTTAACGGAACTAGGTATACTTACGCTTCACATATTGATCGTCAATTTCGTCAACTACACTCTGCAGTAATTAAAAAATTTTCATCGTTAGAAGAGGTGAGGAGCGAAAAGATATGAAGAGGAGGAATTTATTTTTACCATAAAAGACCATTTTACCATAAACTAGCATTTAATTTCATAAGAATAATCAAAATTTTTATGTTAGGTGAGATTGGAGTAACAGGCTAGTGTCCAAAGTTCATTTAAGCCCAAATAGCCGCCCGTTATGACACCATAGATGAGACATTGTCCATACGCCAAACCAGAAAAATTAGCTTAAGTGTAGAACTCCCAAGCATCTAGTGCATGGGCAGCATCTTAAGCTTTCATATGATTTCCTCTATATTCCAGTTTTAACATAACCACGTTTAAGTCATTAACAATTGATCCTTCTGAAGATGAATGCACCAATCGACAATAAAAATTAAACTTTTTAACTTCTTAATTTTTATTAAGGTAATTCAAATAACGATTAATACAAATTTATAATCTTCACTGGAGGTTAAAACGTGGTTTGCTTAAAATCTGCAGTAATTACAATTGAATAATTAAAGCAAGCTAAATAAGTTTAAAATCACAAGTGTGTGTCTTAAGTCTTTTGTTAATACCTTAATATATCAAACATCTACCTTTATTAGCTCATAACATTTAAGATCAAATTTAACTATTAAATTAAACGTTATGTAATACAATAAATATAATTTCAAATTATTATTTGCGAAAATAATTAGGAAATTAGAGCTAACGTTTTGTGAAAATAAAATTTAAAAGTGGCACAGTGCCACAATAAATCATAACTATGCTGCTTGAAAGCACTAATTAATATATGCGAATATATGCGAGCGCAATAATTTGATACATTTTTTTGTTAATAAATATTGTTTTAAAAATTATTACTTCACAAAAATGCGTAATAAATTAATTAATGATATTAGATGATGAAATTTTATATACAGGAATTTTTTCAATATGTGTTAATTCCTAAACTAATTTACGAGGATCTAAACTTACTTTGCCTATATTCAATTTAATGAAATAAAATATTGCTAAGTTCGCTTGGATGCAAATTGCATATTTGAATTGGACCGCATGACATCAGTAGCAAGCTTGAATGTGCTGAAAAGCATAAATTTTATGCATTCTATAAAAATGTGCATCACTGCACTCATGTCGTATCTTTGTCTTGGATTTCACACCTGTACTCAAGCCGCACATGCGGCTTCAAATTAAAAGGAGTAAACACAGTTGGAATGGAATATCCATATCCAGTACAGCAGAAGATTAGTTCGTTGATAGTAGCAGTTTGGAAATAAATTTGAGTAGCGGCTACGAAATTAAGCTATCAATCAAGCAAAAAGTTTGCGTAGTAGAAAGGAAGGCTATATTTAAATTGGTTCAAGATACTCATATGGAAGATTTTATGAAATAGCTGCAAATAACCATGCAGACATGTGGCCTTGGTGTGGACTCTGTGGTTGCAGTTTGTTTTGCTCCTCATTCCTGACAAGTGTTATGGAACAAGTTATTAAATAAAAATGCTGCTAATATGTGTACAAAAGTGCAACTGAAACTGCCTGCAGATCGACAGCACATGACGCAATTTGATTAGTGCTGTCCAACAATAATTGAGGAAATGCACCGCAACGATGTTGATTTTTTGTTAAATTAAATATAGATTTAGAAAACTGTTTGAAATCTCAACCAATAATTTGATAGATAAACGAGTTTATGTGGTTTCCTATTAAATTAGACTCAAATTAATTTTTTAGTTTAAATTGCCATGTTACATGGAGCCGACTGTTTTAAGAGCACTTGAGATACTATGGTATATAAATTGTAGTAAATATATGGTGTGGAATGATTTCAAAATTGGTTTAAAAATTTTACTTGTAAGCAATTCTAATTTATGTGTAATGCTTGCTAAATATATATATTATTTAGTAGATTTCTTAAATATTTCTTAATGACAAGCAAAAGATGTGTAAAAAAACCAAATTGCTATGATTAGATTATAAGAATGATTGTGATTAATTACAAAATCGGTCTTGTTTATTGAATGTCAGGGGGATCATGAACATCAAAATGAATTAATTGAAAATTATTTTTTAAAGTAAGGAAACATAATTGAAATAATTTTAAATGGTTTTAGCACAAAAATGTAATACAACAGTAGAACTTTGCATAAATCTTCATTATATCTTATTCTAATTCCTTATATTTGAACAGAAAATTGTTCAAAAAACAAATTTCTATAAATGCCAAAGTATATTATTTTTATTAATATTTTATGTTAATTTTAATTTACTAAATAATTAAATAATTAATATTATATTAAAAGGTTAAAAGTGATTAAATTTGCCATTAAGTGTTGCCTAAAGAAAAACATTATGAACAAATAATTTGTTTAAACATTTATTGTGCAAATTAAAATAGTTTCTGACATATATTTACTAAAAAAAAATATATAAAATATTTTCAAATATGAATTTAAACATAGTTAACGATTATCTAAATTAATAATTTCGTCTGGTAAGAGATTAATTAACTCTACTGGTGCTCTACTATTTTGCCAGCTCATTTACCCAAAAGCCTTGAATGTTGGCATTAACAGCAATTAAATGTTTTAAACATTTATTTATTTTTAAATCTATTGTTTGGCAAAAATATCTGCGAAAGTTTTTAACGGTTTCAAAAATTTAATTCTATCGGAGTTAATGTTCTTTCTACTAAAGAAAGCGAGTTTAACCCAAAATAAAATAAAAGTAAGTTTTTGTTACACGTTGAGTTTGGGTGTAGGTCAGGTCGGGTCAGGTCAGGTAATAAAAAGTTAACATCCACATAAAATTAATTATTTGCAATAAAAATTTTTAAAATATTACATGATTTGGAAATAAATTTAATTTTTTACTATTTTGAAGTTATTTTTATTATTTTTCTTATTTCATTGGCATTAATAAAAGTATCGCAATGATTTTTTAGCGTTTTTACGTCGTTGTCATGAAACCATTCATTCAGGCCATCAAAATAAACCTTAAGATTTATTTGAACAAGCAGTAATAGGTGGAGATAAGACCTGAAGAATTCACCGAGTGGAGGATCAATTATTAGTATAAATTATTTTATATTGATTTATGGCATGATGTATTTTTTCAATGTCAGACTAGTTTCTTTTGTACATTTTGCGCCATACTAATTTGCAGTACCTTATTTACACCAAATTCATTAATAATGCTTTATGTGACTATTTATTTTTTTCATTAGTTAAGGTAATCGATAAATACTATACGACGCCCATATTGGAATAGAACTACCTCAACATTTCTGCTCGATTATTGCATCGTAAGTCGTTTTGTTTGACTTTCATAGATTACTATTCACCTATACATTACATACTCAGCTAAATATCGAGGACAGTGTATGGTTTCGGAGTATAGTGTTAAAGCCATGTTTCTTAGTCAATATTATATACAAATTCATAAATGTTGCGATATAGTATGACAAAATAACGCTTGACTACTTTCGATCTACAGTGCATATTTTTATGTAAAATTTAGTCTACATATTCTATTGACATATTGATAATGTTGATTTACTATTACTACTTCTCTTTACTGTCACGTAAGCGATTTTTTTGATACTATCCACAGTATCAGTCTAATTGGGGCAACTTAATAATTTACCGACATCGTACAAGCTTTATTAAATTTAGTACATCAATAACAAATTACTTATTTTAATGGGTAAAAGTGTACATTAAAACAACAATTAAGTGTCACTTAACGGTAAAAACATAAATGAAGCCTTAAGCGATTTAAGAGAAGAATTGCAACTGCTGCATACTTTTATGTATGTACATGCCTTTACCAACAACCTTCCAAGACTAAGTGGTCCTCTTTTTAAAATGAATGATCACTTCTAGCTTATTTTTACTTTTAGGAGAGAAAGAGGTCCATTTCATATATACTTTTTGTTTGTTCAAACGCTTGGTTGAGAATTTCATCAAAATTTAAATAATGTGATAAAATTTATTCTTACCCATAGATAAGGATGCCAGATACAATATGTTATTTTTCAAAATTTAGTGATGTGAAAAACTGAAATCGATTGTATTCAGAAAGTTCCACTTATACGCATTAATAATTCTTCTCACCTCTATATAGAATAAATGGTTAGTATGGTATGATTTATAGAATATATTATTTAATTTAGAATATTAATTATTTATTAATTACATTAATTAATTGTATTAATTATTCATAATTCAGAAAAGTTAGTTGAAAGTAATGCTGTGAAGTGTTGTTGAATAAAGTTATGGTGATCCATCAACATTGAAGTAGCTACTGTGTATAAGCAACCAGTAAACTATGTTAATGTCACTGATATGCAAACACTAAAGCATGTGATGTATCTTCTTGACAGTACATGTTGATATATGTTCATGTACGCCTTAAACATTCTGACAACAAAACTGTATCGACTAGATGCTACTATATTACTATCGAACTACTACGAACCTATACTGTTTATTATGTTCGAGCACTAGGACATATCTGATTGTTAACAGTAGCTTGAAGCGTCATTATGTTGACCTGTTCGTAAGCATTATGGTTGCTTATTTTTTTATATAATATTTGCCGAACACAATAATATTGTAGTATTGTAGAGTTTATAGTGTAGTTATTGAAAATAAATAATATATTATGAATGAATAAAGCTAAACTTTATTTTTAGTTTCAGAAAAATTTAACTCATTTTATTTAAGTACCCCATGCACAATATTAGTAAAATATGATATAATTCTATTTTACTTGAAATTGCGTAAAAGAATAGACGTATGCACTTTGTCTTGCAAAGTCATTGCAAGAATGTTGTACTAAAATTGCAAGAGTGCGAAAACACCTCTGCTACAGAATTGCAATATTAAAATGAAACAGCTGTTTTTGCAGCATACCACATCTACATGCCAAGCAACAGATGTCAAAACATCTGTTTTTTTGCTTTTTGTTTCCTGCCAAGCCTATATATTTTGGTGTAGGTATAGTAAGATTGTAAACAATTTGCAAAAAACTTTGTGCGTGTATTTTGTTGTTGTCCATTGCAAGCTCGCGCAATCCGTACATTTAGTGCGTTGCAATTAGTTTGCACGACAGAGTGAATACTTCTAATATCTCAAAATATATCAAATTTCCGATTCTCATGGATGTAGAGCCTTGAATTATTACGCTTCATATCTACCACGTTAATAGATAACAAAAGCTGATATAAAAAGAGCACAATAAAAATCAAGTTCATAACATTTTCGAACAGACACCCATATTAATAATACCGTAGTCACCACATATGACTCTAACCCAACTTCAGCGTAACATCTCCTCTTCTATAAATGCAATTGTCAATGTAGCTTCATCGACAACATCAATGGGTAGCTGCATTTAACAAATAAGATCAACTCAGCCTGATATATTAGTGAGCAAGGCAACATGATACGATGCATCACATTACACAACTCTGGACTCATCACTACGTGACTCCACTATGAGCAACTAACGTTGTAATTTTAAAATTTAAAATTGATTACAAGTATTTATATTGTGTTTTCTTTTACTATAACTATCTTAATTATTTTAAATCAAATTTAATTTGTACTATGTGTTGTTTATTGAAATTCTAAGAACACTGATCTTAACTGCTATTTTTCATATCTGATTGCGTTAACAAGTACGAGACTACTAATCTCGTACTGGGTGCATTACGTACATTACGTACTGAAAACAATTGAACGATATTAAAACCACTTTTATTATTAAACTCACAACCAGTTGCAACCTCTCCTTAGGCAGATGGCAGCTTGCATTTGATTAAGTTGTTTAGTGTTTAATAGCTCAGGTTTGATTTTCTGCTGTTTTATGAATTTTAATAATAACTTAATTATGACACTTAATATTACAAAGTGTTTACAAGGTTCTACTTATCGCTTGATTTATAGCCAACGATACTCTAAGCGTAACAAGTATACCTCAAGCTCCCACAAATTTGCTACTATAACGATGTTAACTTAATGGCATTTTTATCTTTCCTAATTAGCTTTGCTCCTGGTTGAAAGCAGTTGAAAGCGAGTAACCATAACAAATTGTTTAAGAGGTTCTAGCAATTTCTGGTTGTTATCGCTTTTACATTGTCTTCATAAAAAATGTTGCCAAAAACAAAATTTATTTATACACTTATTTAACTTTATTTTCTACAACGTGAGATATTACTAGGAATATATTTTATAGCTACGGATATGAATAAATCACGATTATAGAGCATATATCTAACAGTATAGTGCCATTATAGGCATTTCCATATAAAATCTATACAAGTTCCCTACACAAATGTAGAAATGCCTATGATATGTGTTCACATTTATATGAAAAATGTCTAAGGTGACACTACATAAAGCACATCTGTCGAGTTGATTCCGATCATGTATATATGAAAGTATTATATATTATTATATATGATTATATATGAATATAGTCATTTTTTTCTACAAGAAATTGTTTTTTCTTTTGGGTTTAAGACGATATGGGTTTTTTATATGATAGTGTTAGAAATTTTGCCACAGTATCTATTACGGTCACTATAGTATTCTTAACTAGGAGCACAGCGGCCTGGTACTTTTTGTGCCATGAGATTTATGTACAATAAAAATTGTTTACAATGTTATTATAATATAGTCACTAAAATTAAAATTTACTTTAAGTAAATCTAAGCTATATGTCACACAAAAAATGATATGTAAATCATTCAAAAATTTTTTTTCCATCTAAAAAATTACAGGTTACATTAAGTTTTGTTAATTTTGAAACCAAATGATGATGATGTCCATAAATAAATGAAAGAAACATTCTCGTATATGTCATAATTGTTCAAGTTTATTTAATTGTGTTTTGCAGTATGATGCGAATAGTTAATCGCTATAAAAGCGATACTATAATTTAGAAGTGTTGAGTTAATATTACAAGTAATCAGGATATTCATAACAAACTGTCAGAAATTTATGTTTCGACTTCTTAATGGCTCTTCTCACTAGTATAAAGATGTAAATTATATAGTTTAGTGTTACACATTCGCTTGAAAAAACACTGCACCTATTATTAAAAACAGGTCTCTAGAGCATTTAATTCTATGCTCTAAATAGACGAATCGGACATAAAAACATTGATGATAATATTATTATTACTGGTTTTCATACGATTGTGACAAGTCCATAATTTAAATATTTTATGCTTTTGCAAAATACAAATTTGAATGCGTTTTCACAAGTTCGTTAAACTGTTATATATATATATCTTTCAGTTTATTATTATCTTTCAATTTAATGCAATCAATTAAATTCAAATTAATTTTGCTCAAACTGTAGCATTCATGCTGGATTTATCGTTCGGTTGACTTTGGAAGAATTTCTCAAATATATTTGAAACTAGTGCAACGGACTTACTAGTTAATTCAAACTGCAGATGATATTGATAAAGATTATACTGGTATGCAAAAATACTTCCCTCATGACCACATTTGTTATCGACGATCGGTAGGAGCAAAAACACTACTCCAAAACCAATTATCGATAGTGTACTCTTATCTGAGATACAAATTTTATTTAAGCTTAAAGCTAATCTGCACCACACGAAACGTAAACTGAATTTTACTCAAAAAAAATATGATTTCTTTTAATGTACAAATGCTTAAACGTTTATGTTTCCTTAATGAAGCTAAAGTGTCTTGTTAGTTAGTTGCTAAGTGTCATTTAGGGGAGTCCAGTTTTGCATTTTTTATTTTTAATTACAGTTCCAGTCATTTACTGGCACATGCTGAGTCAGTTCGCATGCTGAGCGCCACAATATCGTCAGGTTGGCACTTTTAATATTTTATGGCTTTTTAATAACACTAGTTTACGTGGTTTATATAAACCGCCGCAAGCTACCTCAGCAACGTACTAAATATGCAAATTAATGCAGTTTGCTGTGTATCCTAGATTCTTATAAATCAAATATTTTTTATTAGCACAATATAACTTTTAATTGCATTATTAAAAGCCCGTAAAATTAGGATAAAATTTTAATAGCTGAACCAGTTAAAAAGTTTACGTAGCTGAAGTTATGTTTTATGGTGACAGTGCTCTATCCAACTGACAGTCGTTTTCTTTAAAGATGGATCAATTGAATAGTGTTTGTAGTTTAAGGTAAGCTAAAGCAGGCATCGTTCTGCTCTATTGACAGTTGTTTTTCTAAAAGACGGACCAGTTAAAAAATCTTTGTAACTTGAAGTATCTTTTCTGGTTGCAATGCTTTGCCTAACTGACAATCGCTTTCAAATTGCATATTGTTGTATGAGTTGTACGGGAACGTCATCGAAAGCATTGAAACTTGCATATGAAAGTCAATGGAAAACCTTAAAATACTTTTAAGATAATTTAAACTGACTCTTCGCCCATAAATTGCATTTTTATTGGTTTACGAAATCTGTGTAAAGTGTGAAGTTATTTGATATTTTCTTACCAAATATTAGTTAAGCATTGTTTCAAGTACACTGCACTATAGTTTTGTTGGTAATTCTTAAGTGATAAAATTGTAAAAAATAAATGATAATTACATAAATCAAATATTGTATCTGCAAAAATTGTGTATATTTATTATTGTTTAATAGCCATATATGTATGCACCACATATGTCATATATCTTGAGAGGTGTTTTAAGTACTACATTTGTACTACATGTTCTTAAAATGGTAATAATTTTAGTCAAGTATGTTAATTGAAAAATTAAAATATAAAAATGTTTACAAGACATAAAATTAAAATTTCGAAATGCTGATCGAATCGGCCACATTTACTTATTTAGTTACTTGCATTTTATTTTTTTACACAAGCCAAGTAAAAAAAAAATTAATACATTAAACAATGATAATGACAACGTAAGGCTTATGTACCAGGCAAAGTAATAACATTAAATTGTCTAGAATTTAAGTTAATTGTCATTTTGTCAGACGAACAAAATCTTCAGCTTTTAGTGCTGTCCGGCGACAACACTATAAGCCTTAAAGTAAAGATGCAGACGACAGTTAAGTTGTCAGTTTGTCACTTAGCATGTAAGTGAATACATCTCAACATAGACCGGCTTAGGTTAACCACTTTGCATGTGAATATAACCAGCGCGTGCTTGTTATTTACCCGCAATTGCTTTCCTTGGACTTGTAGTTTTTTTGCATAGAAGTGTTAACGGTTAAGAAAATCTTTTAATAGAATTTTATTGTAAATAATTTATTTTAGCTTGCAATTGCACTTTTCCAGTTCCACAAATAGCTAATTTCGTAGACAGTTCACAATAACCTGCATGTTTACATGCATAATCCTTAATAATTTTCCATTTAAAGTTTTTGAGTTGTAAAAATTGAATCAGTTTAAGAGATTTAGTTCATTTTCTAGTCTTATTGCTACTTCTTACCGTGTATGTCGTCAACACAAATCCTCAAGTCTTCACGATATGTGCTCAAGTATGGCAAGCAACGGCACTGGCAACTTTCTGCATCATTGGTATTACTCGTTGTTTTTGTTTTAATGCGTTTAGTCAACAGCTCCGATTGACCATTGTTGCCGCCAGCAAGCGAAGCGTGTACTTCTGAGAAAATTAAATAGAATAATTATAAGAAAAGAAAAAAATAAGAATTAAGAACAGATTTTGCATGGAGATACTTTTAATTTTACAGTAAATTATCCAATTTACCTTTTTTGTCACCTCCTAAATTATGGAGTCCTGCTGTACCACTGGATAAACCAACACAGGTATCAGAGATGCAACGAGAAACGCCTATTTATACATAAAAAATATAAATTTTAATTTTAATTTAAAAAGAAAATTCTAAAAATGATTTAATAAAGTGATTGAGACATTTGAAATGATCTCATCACAAACGTAAATTTGCCTGAAGACATTTTTAACTTTCAATTATTTAATTTAATTGCAATTTAAAATTAATAATGTGGATATAGCTCAATCACATTCTGTGAAATATCTGGGTATTCATCTAGATAGAAGGCTCACGTAGACAAGTCATATTGAAACCAAAAAATGCCAATCAAATCTATAATAAAATACAAGGAATTATATTGGCTTCTAAATCGTAATTCTATATTCAGTCTCGATAACAAATTGTTAATTTACAAATCAATATTAAAGCGAATTTAGACCTATGGTATAGAACTGTGGCGTTCAGCGTGTAACACAAATATAGAAAAAATCCAGAGAGTATAAAATAACATAAAAATCTCCGACAAGCTACCGTGGTATGTCAAAAACAAAAATCTGCACAAAGACCTAAATTTGCCAACTGTTGAAGAAGTTATTCGCCAATATATACCTTCATTTCGAGAGAGACCCAAGTCGTATCGAAATCCTCATGTTCGACAATTATCTTTTGCAACTGCACTAAATCGCTTTAAAAGAAAATCATTGATAAATATGAATATCCTAACTCATTAGCATACATTTTATATTCAATTGTAACCTGGGTAGAAACGGTAAGAGCAGAATGTCGTGAAAGAGGTTCTTGACAGAAAATAAAAAGAATCGAAAATCGATAAAGCTGGAGAGAGTTTGTTACTGCCCTATGCTCCACAAGGCGCGATATTATTTCATATTTTTGTGTTTATGAATATGTAAAATAATATCAAGGAAAAAAAAAAAGAAATACAATATGCAGAATTACAATTACAGAGGTTGGTTAATAAATAGGATGTTTGGATAAGAAATGAGTGCAACAAATTTTGTGATTTATCTAACAGTATATGGTGAAACCAAACATCACGGTTATATCGTAACCATTGATATTATAATAATAATAATAATAAGTCTTGCTCGACGTCAATGATTTCGAGCAGGCTCTTGAAATTCGCAAAAGAAAATTTGGATAGATCGTGCATACACTTCGAAAGGCTCCTATAGAAATTTGTTAACAGGCATTGGTATACAACCCGCAAGGTAGCAGAAGAAGATGTCGTTCAAAAATAACGCGGAAAAAGTCTACGTTAAATTAGATAAATACTGTTTTGCAGCCCCTAGGAAGAAGAATAATCAACATTACTGATATAAAGGACGTAGTGTTGCGGCGCGAAAGGTGGAAGCAACTTATAGACAGCCTATGCCCAATATAAGAGAAACATTCGATATTACAAACTCAAAAAGGTACTCAAAAAATATGTTTTTTTTTAATTATATATGAGATAAATACATAGTTATGAATCTATCATGAAAATCATATCTAAAAAGGTTTTCCAGCATTGTTACTCAAACTGGTGACATACAGTTAGTGCATATTATTGTATGGAGACTACTTTGAAGAGGATAGAATAAACATTGAAGATTAAATAAATACTCTTTCAAAGAGTATTTATCTTAAAAATTTGTCATTACTTTTTGATCACGTAAAGTTGCTTATAGAGAAATTTTAATTTGAAGTTTGGAATAAGGAGTTAAAATAAGTGGAATGCTGGTACTGGTGCTGAATAGTTTCAATTGCAAATTAGTATTTGTAGATTTTACGAGTAAAAAGTAAAGCCAATTTGTGGCTTCAAATAAACATCAACTGTTCAGGTTGTTCAGGTAAATGTGCCTTAAGAAAATTGCTCATTGCACTTAGCAATTTTAGCCGATGAGAAATTAGCATGACGCCAGCAACTTGTCTTGCCAGACATTTCATCAATTTTACTCTATGAAACGCAAAGCGGCTGACTTGAATGTGGAAACAAATAAGTAGAACTGTGGAAGACAAATTTGCCTGTCAGCATTTTAAAAGGAACTTACCATTTGTATGAAAAATATCACCATCATGATGTCTGGTTAGATTGACAACGAGCCCGTCTGCATGTTGCTGTATGTCCTGCAACAATAAGTTTGCGCTGTTGGAAATGAAATCATTGCGATGTTTGTTATCACCGTGACTGCGACCCATTGATGCTGAAGTTGGTGATGATGACGATGATATTGTATCAGACTCTACTAGCGATGTTGGCGTTGCTGTTGCTGTTGCTTTGACTGAGTTAAGAGCAGCAGCCGCAACGTCAGCAGCTGCAACCGCTGCTAAAGAAGTTGCACCTAAAACATCGTACTTTTCTAAGGCGGACGGTAAAGCGGAGGCGAATGTTTCTATGCTAACAATATCTTCTTCTGCATCAATTGTTGTTACTGCTGATGCATCTGCTCGTGTAGCAACTAGCAGGCATGATGCTAAAAAGTGCATTAGTAACATTAAATGAATCGACAACATGTTGTTGGCAACATTGCGCCGACGCAGATGCATCAGCTTTCTTAAAATATTTTTTATTTTTACTAAATGTAATTTTTATAAACTTTTCTTATTCTCTTTTTTTAAGGTTTTTTTGAGTTTAAAATGTTGACAACATAAAATGCGGATGCTGCTGCTATATGCCTTTATGAAATTTGGCTTTTACATAAATTTTTTCTTTATGTTGAAGTTGATGTATACGCCTGTTGCTGCTGTGTTGCAAGTGCATCGTTGCAAGCAACTTCACTTTGCTGCGGCTGCTGCTGCTGCTTTTGTTTGACCTGATTGCAATGATGGATGACTGCTGTCTGTCAAAGATTTTCGCTTTATTTTGTAGTCGCTGATTTTCGCTTTGAGTTGCTGCTGCTGTGGATAAATGCCGAGTTGTACTTAGATAAATTACAGGTCTCATGTACAATGTGGAGGCGTCCAGTAATCGGCAACTGCTGTTGTAGTTTTTATTTATGTGCTTTTATAAGTTTTATTAACTTAGTTGTCACTACAATTTTACAACTTTGGTTTCTCCACTTCTTTTCGTATCAACATATGCACTTTCAGGCAAAGGTACCGCCGTAAATGTTTGATTTTCATTGATTAATTATAGTTTGGAGTTTCTGTAAATAAAAGAAAAAAGTTACAATTTACAGTGTGAAAAGGTTAATAGTGTTGATAATATTGGGTGGTATTTTTCGTTTCTGTTAAACTTAGATTAACATATAAATTAATCTTTAGAAAATATGTAGTAAAATTTCAACAAATTGGTAAAATGCACAGAAAGTGTGAAGCCTTAATGTAACTATGACGAATTTATAATATTAGAGAATAAATTTGTTAAAATCGAAACAAATTATATTGTCTCATAGCAATCATAAATTACTTTCAAAACAATAAAAGTAAGCACTCCAAAGAATAATTCACTCCATGCGCTACCATAAAAGCATGACATTAACTTATGAGATGAGTGCTCACCTGGGAAATTCTTAATGCTTTTCCATATACGCATAAGCAGATGCTTTGTTATAAAATTATGGCTTCCTATCAACGATGTTTGTGTTCAATCGAATTTTGTATTACAATAAAAGCAGCCTATCTGGTATATAAGCTATATGGAATGTGAATACAAGAAGTACTTCTCAAATAAAGAAACTCTAATCAATTAAAATAATTTGTTATTCGAAAAATTGTAGTGTTAACTAGAATTTAAAAATTTTATTAATTAGAAATTTAAGTTTAACAAAGTTCTTAATTAACTATGATTGCATGTGATTTATTTTTATCTTAAGGTGATATACTGTAAAATGGTAGTTTATATTGCAAAAGGTCATATTATATGCATACAAGAATCTAACTTTAAAAACAATTATAAGATTTAGTTTTCTTTTGTAAGCATATCACAAAAGAATAACCGCTTATTTTAAAAATAACATATGAAACAACAACACTGCTGTCTTATTCAGTCCAAGTTGTTTGAAACCGTTTAACTAATAAGTAGCTTAAATCGCATGGTTGCCAAATTTAAAAGTTCGGCGATTTTGAACGATTTTGGAAGTACAAAATTTCCAGTTAACTGTCAACAAATATTTTACAAATAACTTTTTTAATATTTACTGATATCAAAAAATTATACCCAATTCTTGAAGGAGCTTGAAAATACAAATTTTATTCACAATCATGTAAAAAAAAATAATATTCCTACCAATAATGCCTAGCAAAATTTCTGGGTCTCTCAGAGTTGCCATCAAAAGTATTGCTTATTTTATGAATAAGCCCTAATATTATTTAATTAATATAAAAATATACTCAATTCTTGAAGTACCTTGAAAATACAAATTTTATTCACAATCATGCAAAAAAAAAATAATATTCCTACCAATGATGCCTAGCAAAATTTCTGGATCTATCAGAGTTGCTATCAAAAGTATTGCTTATTTTATGAATAAGCCCTAATATTATTTAATTAATATAAGAATATACTCAATTCTTGAAGGACCTTGAAAATACAAACTTATTCACAATCATGTAAAAAAAAATAATATTCCTACCAATGATGCCTAGCAAAATTTCTGGATCACTCAGAGTTGCCATCAAAAGTATTGCTTATTTTATCAATAAGCCCTAATATTACTTAATTAATGTAAGAAATTTATATGTGTACTTCCTGTTTTTGTTAGTTAATAATGAAATTATGAAGTTTACGGATAAATTGTCTTGTAAGGCACATCAGTCATTCAAAAGATCCATGACATCTTCGTTGGCATGCCATAACAGCACTACGCCAATATTTATTTGTATAAACTCAAAATCCTATATAAATTTTCAATAACCTAACATTCTATATATCACTATATAAATATTAACAAATTCATTAAGATATTAAAAACAATCTTTATCAGAACATGACTGAAATGTCAAAATCAGTTAATATTTTCACACAAATGAAGTCGAAACAGAGCTATCAATCTCAATCAGCATGCAATTCTTCGCTTGCTAACTAACCATTTCTGGCATCAATATAATTTTTAATGACAAATTATTGCCAAGTGTCATAAATGGTTCACCACTCAGTCATACATGGCAAGTAACATATCTACCCGAATTGGACTCATAAGAATCTTAGCTACATATGCACTTGTATCTTAAAATGGTCAGATATGTCAGGCAAGGAGACAGTAGAAATAGCTTGGAAAAACTTATCAGCCAATTAAGCATAAAATCAACGACACGTGAGCGCTACTGTTAACTGCTGTTAATGTAAACTGTGCAAATTACAAGAATAAGTCAAGTACTAAAAGATGCATAGATACATAGATTTTTTTTCTCAGAAAATTTAAGCCGATTTAGAAAACTTGATGCAATTAAGCCTTTCCAAGTCAACTGATATTTATAATTCGTAGAAAGAAACATAAACTGATTGTAATCGTTTTTAATTGTAAGCAGTTAGATTTGCCATTTATAACAAGATGCATTTTTAGATTTATATATATATATAAATATATATATCTTAAATGTATATATCTTATCAATTTTTTTACCTTTTTTAATTTAATCTTATATTTTGTTTGAGAGGTTTCGAAAAGAAGTGAACTACAAGAATAAAAATTATTTTGTTATTATTTTAATTAATTGAATTTTTAACTGACCATACAGTTGTTTCGAGTATTGCCAGATACCCATTTGAAAAATGGAAATGGAGAATAAGAAGCCAAGAGATGTTACTACTTCTGCTTGAGTACATTCATATTGCTACATTCAAATTGTGTGAATGTTAGTCTTTGAAGTCGAAAATATAATGTACAAAATTTTTAATTTAAAATTTAGCGAAACACATAAGGTAATAATAGTTGATAAATTGTCCATTCATTTGGTTATTATATATAATACAGTTAGTGTACAAATTCATATATTCACACGAAGTTCTGGTATAGCCATCCAAATAAACTCAAGTTATCCTTACGTTTCGACGGTAAGGAGACAGAGTCCAGAATTTTTACCTTGATTCCCTGCCGGAAAGGTTTAACATCACGGTGTTTCCAGATAATGCGCCGATAAACGCCCCATTGGAATTATCTAAGTAATTCCGCCCGTACCAATGAAGAAATTTGTGTAAGTCATATTTTCCATCTTGGTTTAATGCGAGGCGCATTTTAAACCTCTACTATAATTTGGGTTGTAGCACCCGGTGGAGAATACGCAATTTCACGCCAAATGTAAACCAAAACTGAACATTATTCCCGCGTAAGTTTGGATATTAACCATCAGCCACTACGAATCCAACCTCAACTGGTCAGTCCAGCCGAAGCTGTGGGTCACTGACCCCCGTAGTACCAGATGCTGCATCTCTGGTCAGATGGCGCAAGTGCCGTGCCACTTACTACCATGCACATTTTTTACACAAGATTACTTACTACCATGCACACTTCTTGCACCGGAATTTTAGTCGCCTGTTACGGCGGGCATACCAATATTCTAACCCCTTCACCGCAGTGGAAGGTAAGGTGACAGTAGGACTCATTTGAGTACTACTTGTTGTCGATTGGACAACAAAATTTGACTGATCGAGAGTAAATCTAGATAGACGGTTCCATAACGATGGAAGGAGTGGGTTAAACCAAAAGAGGAAGTATTTGCGAGTAGGACTCGAGAAAACTCAGTTTTTCAGGCTGAAATATACGCAATTGAACTATGTGAAATTAAACTATGGGAATATAAAGAGAAACCCGTCACAAGAAAAAACACATATATTTTATCTAACAGTAAATCAGCACTCCTAGCACTACGATCACCACGAGTGACCTCAAAACTAGTGTGCGAATGCCTTCTACTTCTCAAAGACCTCGCTGAAAGGAATAGGTTTCATTTAATATGGATCCCAGAGCACTTCGGATTTAAGCGATACAAAAAAGCGGATGAACTAGCCAGAAAAGGGGCGGCCAAATATTATATTGGCCCACAACCATTCTGCGGTCCTTCATGGAGTTTTTTCAAACCTAAAATTAATGTGTGACTGGAAAGAGCAGCTTACTATGATTAGGATAATACAATTGCCTGCAGACAACCTAAAGAATCCATGCCGTATCGATCAAAAGCCAGAAGCTTGCATTTATATGTTAACTTAAGGCAACTTTTTAAGTTCCTCTGTAAACATATAAGTCCCATAGCATTTATTTATTATCACAAATTTTAAACATAAACTTGAATAGCTGAGCAAAGTATTTCTAAAATTCTAAACTTCCTATTCAACTTTTCATGCCATATGAGCACTTGTTAAATTTTATTTTGCAACAATTTATTCTTCTCATTTTATTGCCTTTTCGTCGTTATTGCGGAATTTCAAATGTTTAATCCCCTCAGTTCTTTATTGAATGCTCGAAATGAACAATAAATCTTAGAAGGAACAACGTGCGATATCTTTTATAAGTGCGAGCTGGCTTTCAACAAAACTAACAACAGCTGCTGCGAGTACAACGGCGACAAGTGCGACCACGGCGACCACAAGGATAGCAACATGTTGCATAGACTTCAAATAGTACGCACATGCAGATGCACTAATCTGTCTACATAACTGAGTGCTCGGAGTGCTGCTGGAGCATTAATATCAGCAGCGGCAACCTGTTGCTGCCACGTACCAACAACGAGCAATAGTGCGGGTATTGATGGCAACAACATGCGAACATATCGTTGCTGTGCTGACAACAACGCCTATTGAATTACATTAGTACAATCGTGTGCGTGATATTCGACATGGCAACACCGTCTGTGTTCGCGTTGTTGTTTCAAGCGCTCGAGCTTAGCATGCAGCACTTAGCGCTAGCACTCCGCTGTTGTTACATATAAGTTTGGAAAGTTCTTGTATCTTCCGCGCTGTACTCGCAACAGTCTCTGTTAAGCGGTTAAAATGCATTAACAGATAAATTAGAAGAAATAAATAAAATTTAAATAAAAATGAATAAATGCATTGGCAATTTCAATGCTGCTTGTTGCCTATGTTTGTTCTTACTTTGTGAGCTGCACATTTTTACTGCAATAAGTTGCAATCATTGATTGCAAACGCAAAGATATTTTACCGAGATAAATCATAAAAAAGATGTAAATTATTTCGTATTGACAAGCGACATTGCGTGCTCGGTCAATTAATTAAGCATTTATATAAACTGATTATAAAAGATTCTAACGTTTCGAGCATTGCCAATTATATTTGTGCGAAATTATGCCACTTGGAACATGCGATATTTTGGTTTTGATTAATGGCAATTTGTTTATGGCTCTGCGTAATTAGACTAAAAAGTTGATTTACTCCAACACGTTTCATGTACCATTCAGTTTTCATTTTCATTGGAAGTGTACAACTTAAAATTCTTTTATATTTGTTATAATTTTGAATAACATATATGTATATTTATCACCAAAATAGCAGTTCCGAATATAGAAAAAATCGGATATAAAGTTATCAGTTAAAGCTAATTAACATACTTGCCGTGAAGGTAAGTCTATAAACATCCCATTGAAAATCCAAGGAATCAATTCAATATCGGTATCAATTCAGGCTTTACGTTTCGATAAAGCTTCCACCTTGGTGAAGAGTAAGACTTTTCTAATACCTTCGATGTTTTGTTAATCAAAGCACCCGTTTGGAGAATGCAACATCACAAAGTAAATTTTTACAGTCATTCAGAGTTTTTATTACAACTACCCTAACAGTTTGAGAAGCCAGTCGCTATAGGTAATAACAGCCGTAGCTGCAATCCTCATGGTATTGATTCACTCTTTACCAGTGATAGTGCAAATATAACATGGTGGTGCCTACTAGATTTTGGTCGCCTTTTGCTGGAGACATTCCTTATCTCGGGAATATTTTACCCTCTTTCCCGAAGAGGGAATGTTAATATACAATTGACTGATATTCTTGACCTACTCGACCACCACTAATAAAGAATCTAGCTTTAATGACAATCCTTTAAATTTTGTTCCTTTTACCATATATAGAACAGGACTGTCCAGTCCAAATAAAAGTAGTACGGGCCAATTCAAATTACTGAATAGGTTGGAGTGCCCCAGGAATAAATACATACGTTCATAGATAATTTTAAATTTAGTTTTATTTATTCTTTATTATTTTATCAATATTATTAATATAAGTTATCATACGAAAAATATTTTATTTTTAATGTAATGAATTACGGCACAGGGTACGAATTTTTTGAAGCAGTTGTATAAAGAAATATATAATAAACACTTTGTCAATTAAGTAAATTAACTTAAAATGTAATGAACTATTTAAAACATATTAATTCATTTATTTGGGAAACTTTAAAGATAAAATAAAGTAATGTTACTAAAATATAACAAAGGAAAATTTGCCGAATTGTGGTATATTAGAAACATGTCGCGGACCGCACAAATATTAGCCGAGGGCCTCATGAAGGCCGTGGAACGTATTTTGGACAGCCCTAAAATAGAAACAATATAAGTTACTTGATCCATAGAATTATTTCTTGAATATATATTGTTTGTGTCAAAAATATGTTCTGAATATATCCAATATTATAAGTTATATATTTACAAATTTAATAAGATGTCAAATACAAAAAGAGCTGTAAAAGTAAAACCTTTGTTTTATTGAAGTATTTTTATATTATTATAGTTTTATTATAGTTTATTTTTATATTATATACTTTAATATAAAAAAAACTATGCAACCAATTCAGAAAGCTTAAAATAGTTGACGATCATCATGTATCTATAAATAAGAAGATTGTCTTCTGAACTTACAACTTACAACGACATTTTTCTGTTTATATTTTCTCAATAAAAAGAATTTTTCGTATGCCTATAAATATTTCTAAAAAACTGTAAAAAAAAAAGATTTTTTAATTTTCTTTGACATATATGCAAGTCTTTTATTTCGTATCAATGATAGCGAAATATTCTGTTACTGCTCCATATTTTAAACGTAGAGAATCTACTAAGTCACTCTTTCAATAAATTTCGTGTGCCTCTAACGCCCACTTAGCACTTCAAAATGTTTTGTTCGCGTTTTACCGAACGCAAACTGCCGCTTTGAATTTATTAGATAATCCAACAGTTTGACTAATAAAATATTGTGCAACCGCCCAAAAATCAACTGCATAATAAAAATTCGGACAGCAGCCTCCACAAAGAACGAGATGGTCCAGTAGATACAAGAAAATGGCAAAAACAGAACATGGCGCATGGCGTGCGGCTCATTGAATTCAATGGCGCGCTTGGAAAAGCGCCAACAGCGCTGAAGGTTACAAGTGCAACAAAGATTGTCGCTTCCATAACAACATGATCAGCAGTAGTTAACCCACGATTTCCTTAATCGTATTAGCCATGATTTATTGTAGTTTGAGAAGGAATAAAAGAAAAAGCACTACGAGTACTTTATTGCCTTTGGGAAGGTTGCAATGATTCGAGTTAATATTATGGCAACCGCCACTGCTTTACAGCTTTACAGCTTTACAGCCACTGATAGTGGCTTGAAGAGCTAATCATCGCATGGCCATAGTGCGCTGGGGGACAATAAAAACGTTATTACTAACAATTTTCTAAATTAAATACAAATAAAATATGAAATGAAATAGTGAGGCATGCAGCTTTCTGCCCAAAGACAGATAAGCAGTTTATGCAGTTGTTGCGGATTGTTTAATATGTGACTACGGTTTTGAGTATCTGTTGCTTTCGGTGTGCAACGCCAATTGAAAAATCATAAAATAATACCACTATATTTGGGTGATTATTTAGCGCAGCGGCAGCTTATGTAAGTGAAATTTTATTAAAATAACGGGCAGTCAATTTTTTTTTTACCGAAATGTAAGGAAATCCTGTACGAACAAGTTTTTGATAAAATATTGCCAGACTGCGCATAAATTTATACGCTTTTAATTTGTATTTTATGCACTTCAAGTTGATGCATGAGTTCATGGCACGAGTGACTTACTGTGTCATTGGATTTACTATAGAAAAGTTGTTTCCGCAATTAAAAATGTCAATTCAGATGTATCACTTGCACAATCTATTCTATATAAGCCTAGTCCGTGATGCTCGCGTATCCTTATAAACACAACTGTTTGGCAAACCTGTAAAACCACTTAAAATTTCATTACCAATTTTTCATATGAATTTAGTTGTAAAAAAGCACTTTTCTCAAAGTCTATAGCTTACAGATATAACTATGAAAACAAAATTAGATAAACTTTATTGGCTATTTTCCACATTCTACGCAGTTTCTGCCTTTTGCATGCACAGCATTCACATTGAGATAACATTGAAAATAAGTACTTGTTTTATGATGTCATTAGGTTTAATGACGACTTAATAAATGTACAAACGCTTATTTGGCAATAGTTAGGATTCTGCTTTATGAATGCATATTTGACATGATTTTGCTTTAAAAAAGGAGCAACCACAGGTTCAGTCCACCACAGCTAAAGTGGTACATGACTTATCAAATATGTCGTTGACAGTAGTTTAGTGCATTAGCCACATAAGGTACGAAATGATGAGAATAGAGGTGCATTCACATAAAATTTTATAGCAAATTAAAATTGTTTTGAATGTGGAATTTTTATATATTATGGAAATGTCTCCTAATATACTTCTACATACTATATAGCAATTGTCAACTTTAAAAATTAAGATAAATGTATGCAACACATGAGTATATGTATCTATACATTAACATTTTTTACATTTATGTAAGAAAAACAGAATTTTTAACGTAAATATTTTTACGTTTTACGAGGAAAACTTTATATTTAATAAATACATACATATATCTAAAGAGCATCAGATGTTTGCAGATGTTTTCTACAGTCTATTGCAAAACTGAACCCCTTAACCTCTAAATTCTTCATTTAACTAATTTAATGGCCTGCGCCTGTTTACTAAAAAATCTGAGAGCATATAGCGTTATAATAACAATGCTAAATATGTATACAAAGTTGTGAAGTCCAATACATACTTCGAACAGTATTAACGTACTCATACAATATGTTTATCCCAATCTTAATCTATTATTTATTTAAATTTCTTACATAAACATATCCTTTTTATGTGTATTTTTCATAGAAACTAACTACATTATTATCATAAACCACAGACAAGTATAGAAAGTACACACTGGCAGCACTGTTGGAGCAACATTTATCTCATTTACATTAAGACTGAAAAGTTTTCGGAAATTCTCATTTAAAATTCGCGCGCTGTATATTTTTCGATATTTTAACAGCAATATAACAGCCAGTCATAATTCGTGAAAACACGCTTTAATATAATATATATTATTAACATATAATATATAAACATATAATAAACATATAATATATATTAATAACATTAATATATATTATTTTATACATAGACGATCTAAATCATTTCAAAAAATTCTTGAATTTTGATTCCAAAAAAAGCAAACATCATTCTCAATCTATATAAGAAGAGTCTAATGCCACTCTCTGCTGCACTAACAGACCATGCCGCCTGCAACGAACACCTACATAAAATAGGTATATCTGGTTCCATTCTTCCACATACTAAATGTCTAAATACAAAGGCTTGCCAATAGATCAAGCTAGTCACAGCGCATAAAGACTTTACCCTAACCCAAAAACCATTACAAGATTACAACCACTTTTATATATCGAATACATTAACCCAAAGAATTTCCTGTTTAATTTTAGCTGATTAGTTTGACATATTCGAATTGAAATATCTTTAGTATCCAAACAATTATATTCAAGTTTTAAATTCGAATAGTGCAATATAATCGAATTTTTCAGTATTTTAACTACTTGATTAGGCCTTATATTTGATTAGTTAAGTATATTTGCATTTATTCTGTTTTTAAACTATTTAATTCAAGCTTTATATTCGGATAGTTCAATATATTCGAATTTTTTAGCATTTTTTTTGCCTTATAGCTGGACAAGTCAACATATTTAAATTTTTTCACTATTTAAACAATTTAATACGAATATTTGAAATTATATTTAATTAGTTTAACATATTCTAAAATTTTTAGTAATTAAACTATTTGATTTAGTACTTAACATACTCGAATATGTTTAGTATTCAAACTCTTTGATTTTATCCTTATATTCGATTAGTTCAAAATATTCGAATTTTTTCGATATTAAAATTTTTTAAACATTTTGAAATCTTCTACGTAAAATGTATTTTTGGATTGCTAACTTTGTCAAATACATTTTCTATATAATTTAAAATCTCTTCGCGATCTGACTTTTACTCAAAAAGATTGCCTTTACAATGTAATTATACTTATATTCCACTTATATTTTTTTTGGTCTATAGAAATTGATTTTCAAACGATTTCTAGTAAATAACAAATATGCGCCATAAAATTAAATAAACAATTTTTTAAATATGTGCTTAACAAATAAATTAGAAATAGAATGTATGCGGCTAAAAAATGGCATTTAATTAAAAGCAAAAAGTAGAATCAGCTAGAATCAGTCTGAGATATCTCAGAAATATTCCAACAAATTCTTAGAAAACATTATGTTCCGCTGGACTTAAGCATAGCAGGACAATGTTACTGTTCTTTGACAGACACCAGTTACCGTTCGGCTGAGAATAACTGTTATCTCTGGTAGTTAGCAGCGCATACGCTGAGTGTAATTGTATACAATAAAATATGCACAATCAAGCAGAGCGCACCATAAGAAAAATATAGAGTGAAATTCGCTATAGAAAATCCACCAACAGAAATAGTAACAGGAACAGCAACAGCAGCCTCAACACCAACAGCAGCCGCAACAGCAGCAGCAGCAACAGTAACAGTAACACGGCAGTCATTGAGATGCAGAAGTAGTAAATTAGAAACACTTGTCAACTAAGGCAGCTGCACCAGTTGTTTAGTTGCTTGCTTGGACGCTTAGATAAGTGTCAGCGAGGAGCATATGAATTGCACTCAAATAATTACAAAACATTAAGCATACGTTGACAGTTTCTAAAATGTATCGAACCAGCAATATAATTGCCTCTAATTGTTGCAATAAATGATGTAATTAAGTGCCTGCAACTGTTGTACGAGTATTGTGAGTAACATTATTAAATTTAATGAGACAAGAGATATGTGATTTTTAATAGTAAAACCCCAGCAACTTATGCTCGTATAGCACACAAAATCGCAAATAAAGTGCAAATGGCAAAAGAAAAAAAACTAATTGAATATCTCAGAAATACTAAACAGACAAAAAAATGTTGAAGGCAGTTAAAGTTGTAGCAAACGAAACAGGTTACAGTGTAGGAAACAGTTAACAGCAGCAATTGACACCAAAAGTTGCAGAATATAGTCGCAGCAAAATGCGTTTGATGTGTTGCCGCAATGAGCAGTAAAACAAGGTAAATCGCCAGCATTTAGCGGTTTCTACTGCTCCCATACGAATGAACTCCTTGCGTTGTCTTTTGATAGCAAATTGAACGGAGCTGATAGCAGAACAGTTACACAGTTACACAGTACACAGTTATAATTTGATTAAAAAAGTGTACTCAACTAAATCGAAAATTATCCACAAAACTAGAGCCTTGCGATTGTGGCAGCAAGCCAGATAAAACTGACATGCACCTCACCTGCGGCAAATTAAAGCTACATCTGTAAAAGCTACACCTGTAAACTAATCAAAAAAAAAATACAGAATTTAAAAAGAAATTCAAGTCTATTTGGAACAACGCATTTTGTTACTAATTTTGCTATCAATTTGATAATTTTTTGTTGCTGCCCTGTTATTGGTCTAATTCAACAGTCTCATTCCATACCGGCACTGGCGATTACGTAACTTACGAACGCACCAGTTTGCTTTCATAATTCACCCATGGCCAATTTGTCGACTTACTGATGAGCATTTTGCATGTGCATATTCATTACCGTTTAGTTTCTCATATAAGCTCTGTGAAAGTCCAATAAATCTACCAATATTTAGCTAGGCTATGCGTTACCATATTAATTTTAGTTAACGCTTAACGTTTTCTTCTGCTTTTGGCTATTAAACTACGAATTCCTAACCGGAAATTTTGAACAATGTAAACATTCCTTTCATAATTTAGTTCTTTTTGAGCTTGATAAACGTTGGTGGTACGATACTGAAATTACTGTTAGCTTGCTTTTCTATTCCTTGAGATACAATATAATAAAGTACTTAGCAAACAAAAGAGTTGAGCTGCAAACTTGACTCGCATGGGCGTTAATTTTTTGGTGTGCAAGTAAATTACATTTTTCTAAGCCTAAAAAATATTTTTTTAGAATAACGACAGCCATAAATGATTTTATTATTAAATTAGCTTTTGATATTACGATTTCTGAAATACAATATTTATTTTTCAATGAACAGTAAAATTCATTAATGTTGGATGTTGTGAAGACAAATTAATAAATAATGTTAATTATTATTCTAAGAACCAGAATAACTGAGTTAAGCAATAAACCTAGAAAATAATTTAATAAAAACTTTACCGAAATGTATTTATTAGCTGGAATTTACTTCAGAAACATATACATTAGAGCAGTGTTATTGCTTTAACACCTATGTTATATAAATAACAGTTTTAATATTAAAAATGCTTATATTTAGAACAGGTTTTAGAAAAACTTACAAACCAAGCAATACTATTAATTTATACTTACTATTGATTTTTAAATTTGTGAAACTTAATTACTAATATTTTTCACTGTGAAAGGTATACATTTGAGTTGAGTTCAGGAGCATAAGTAAGCAAAAAGTAACATGAAAATGTAAAAAACTAAAAAACAAAACAACAAATTTATAACTACAAAGGTACTATATGAATTTGTGTGTAAACACGTAAATTTTATAGAAGACATATATATAAATTGGTTCAATGTCATAATTCACCTGAATTACGAATAATGATATATTAAATTTTAATGTAAAATGACAATAGTGAATGTCATCGAAGGTGTCATTGTACATTTCGCCATCTTATACTATGTTCAGACAACCAAATTTCCTTAATTTCGTAAAAATTTTCTTAATTTCGTAAGTTAATTACGAAAGTGTTCATACTGCCCAAAATTAAGGAAATCATACGTTTTTTGTTTGTTTGTATGTGCATTATTATTTTCACTTTATTTTAAATTAATAAAAGTTACATTTTTTTTCAATAATCAAATTTGAAAATTTGCACTACTTTTAAAATATTTTCCCGGTTTAATTATCTTTATCTTTTGTTTAAAATTTATCTTACGCATAGTTGCATTTGAAATTTTCCTTAGTTTCAACCTTCGTGTCAATGATATTAAGGCCATTTTTCTTAATATCGCTCTAACCGTAAAACTTCGTTGAAACGAAGATGAAGTTAAAATGTTTCCGAAATTAAAGTGTGTCTGAAGATAGTATTATAATAAACCTAAAGAACTGAGCTATACGCCCAATTCATTTTTGTAGGGTTTTGAAAGATGGTGCGAAACTTTATTCTATGTTAACAGCTAAACGTATTACTTTATATTTCTTGTATTAATACTATATGAAACTAATATCTGTTATTTGTTGTTTAAAGCTTTTTTTATACAATCTAATGGTTTAATAAACAATTGTGTCAAGTAGATTAAATTTTTACTTCTTAAAATATTACTAATAAAATTTACTAACATATATTATACATGTAATTTAAATATAATTAAAATCTTAAAACTGATATTCACTATTCTTAAAAGGTGCAGTATGAACAATAAATAAAATTTGAAATGCATACTTTCATGTATTAAAAAAAAAACTTTCTCTCGTTGAATAAAAATTATTTAAACAACTAAAAATTTGAATATTGTTCATTTATTTCCTTAACGGTTTTGATTGCAACAAACTTGCCCGAAGGTACTCATATCAAACTGCAACAATAGAATCACAGCATTTTTATCTTCGTTAAATGACAGCTTGCCGCAATGGCTCACAAATTCAACTTAACGGAAACTAAAGTGTCTACAAATAACATAAATGCAATATAAATTCGTTAATAAAACGGAAAGGCAAGACTTAAACAAAAAATAAATAAACGTTGAATAAAAATGACTGATAAAATGATGTACCGTCTTTGCCTTTTCATTTGTGATTCATAAGCATATAAACTGAGCACTAAACTATGTGAAAAAACTAACTGTTTCAAACTAAAAAATTTTCGATTCAATACTTTACGAAGGCATTGAAAATGAATTTATGTTTAACGTATGTAAAAGTTGGATTTTTCTTATCTTAACACTAATCAAAAATATATTAAACACACTTTGTTCCTATTTTATTGTTCATTAAATTTTAAATAACAATTTTGTGTCAATTATTAATTTATTTTAGTCAATAAATAAACCCACACATAAAAACTGTAAACAGTAATGCCAACCAACACTTTCAATTCAATGACATTAAAAACTCAACGAAAACAGAAGCTTTCTTAATGACAGCAACAAACAACAAACTAAACAATTCTTATAAAAACAACAACAACTTGTTGTAACTGAATTGACAGTTAGTTATAAAAGTTCTGTATGTTTTGTTTTTAATAAATTTAATAAATAATAAAGTCATTTCTAGCTGCTACGAGTATTAGTTCTCAAATTTTTGTAATTTTTTCCTTTCTCTTCGCTTTTAATACGTGAAAACTATGTCAACTTTGTTTCATTAAAATAATAATTCAAAAGAATGCACAAAGTAGTAAAATGCCAGAAAGCATTTAATATCATAATTCTAATGCTTCTTCAAACATCGTTTGTTTCTTTCTCCATTCATTTTCTTTTGCTAGTATTTATTCAATGTTCTGCTGTCGGTTGTGCATGCTCGTGACATTTGCTGAGGCGTAACGGCTTAATTGTACTTTAGAAAATTGTCGTAATTTTGTTGTTTTATTTATTGGCTTAACTGTCGCATGGAAAGTGCGACTGTTGTCACTTTTCCGAAGCTATACCATAATTGATATTATCCTATTATGAGTGCTGAAGCTAATGATTTTAAATAGCCAGAGGCGAAAGAATTGCAAAAGTCTCGTTATAATCACTTTGTTATGATTATCAAGTAACAATTGTAGTTGTTATACAGTTAGAAAATTAATATTAACCTATTAAACATTAAGAAAAGAAGAAAATTACTATAATAATAAGTAAAATCAACACTTCAACAATAACAGAAATGTCATTTCACATTATCACAGCTACAGAAAATGTTAAATATTTACTTTTTATTTACAGCCCTGTTATGATCTGTGTACAAGTTTGTTGCTTAAGTCTCTCTCTCCTTTATGAAAAATAAACAAGACATTTTCGTAAAATTAAAAAATAACTTTACTGCAACTTAATTAAATTGTTCTGAAATAGCCTTTTATGTATTATGTGAATATATTTTATAAATGCAGAATGTGTGTTTTTGTACAATAACTGGCATTATACATTAATATAGAAGCTACATTGTGACCGAAAGGTTTTCGGAAATTCTCATTTAAAATTCGCGCGCTGTATATTTTTCGATATTTTAAGTTTATGTAGTTTGGCAGCACTGTCCTTAATTACTATGCCAAAAAATGAGGCGCGATCTGTCGGACAGTTCGTTTACGGCAGCTGTTGAAACCAGTTCACCTCAGTAGTGCGTTGCGAAAAAAACAATGGAAAAAAATATTGAACAAAGAGTTTGCATCAAATTTTGTTTTTCGAACGAAATTTCGTGTGCAGAATCGTTGCGAATGCTACAAAAGGCTTATGGGGAATCAGTTTTATCGAAAACTCAAGTTTATGAGTGGTACAAAGCCTTTCAGGACTGTCGTACGACCGTCGAAGACATGCCGCGTTCTGGACGACCTTCGACCTCTACCACCGACGAAAACATTGAAAAGGCAAAGGAAATCGTGTTCAAAAATCCTCATGTGAGTGTTAGAGAGATAGCACGAGAGCTAGGCATCGGTCGTGAGATGGCTCGTTTGATTTTGGTGGACAATTTGTGTATGCGACGTGTCAACGCCCGGCTTGTTCCGATTCACCTCAATTTGTTCAACATTATCAACGATTTTAAGGCCAAACATTCAATAAATACCATCGAACAGCCACCGTATTCACCTGATCTTGCACCGTGTGACTTTTTCCTGTTTCCCAACCTCAAATTACCACTCAGAGGAACGCGTTTTGAATCCATAGAAGACGTAAAACAGAATTCGCAGAGGGAACTCAAAGCCATACCGGAAAGCGCCTATAAAAAATGTTTTGATGATTGGAAGAAACGTTGGCATTTGTTGTATCGCTTCTAATGGAGCAGTATTTTGAAGGAGATAAAATAAATATTGATGAAGGTTAAGAATTTTGCGTTTTATTTAAAATTTCCCGAAAACTTTTCGGTCACAATGTATTACTGTAACACTTCTAATATGAATTAGTTCCTGGTAATTAAAAAACGTTAAAGTAAATTGCTTTAGTGTTATGTACATAAAAAATTAAAAATGAAATTAAAAAAAAAATTTATTTAATATAACTTAACTATGCTCTAATTGAGTTAAACATTACTTTTCTGTACACCTAATATGAATAAGTGCCTAAAGCTAAAATGATAACCTTAGGCTGCTTAGTAATTTAACTGAAGTCAAGAACTTGTAAGATAGTTATCATTTACATTTTTAAATAATAAATATATATTTCTCTGTCATTCATATACACAAAACTTCTTATTTATCTAAAAATTGACGAAGGACGAAGAGTGTTAATTAAAAAAAATATTTAAATCATCAAAAATATACTTACATTATTGAAACAAACAGACAAGGAACTGTTCTAACATCAAAAACAAGTGTGTGAGTTTATAACCGACATCATTTTGTATGTAGAAAACTCTGAGACCAAACTAAAAAGACAAAAACGGAACTATATTAAATATGTGAAAATATCTTGGTATCTTTAGAAAATATATTACAATATAATAACATCTGTTTATGGAAGACAATTGTGGACTTTTTGTTACCTTTAGAGGGATTGACAATTGTTGAGTTCTAACCTTTAATGCTGCTTGTTATTATTTGTAACACAAAATATATTTTGTTTGCTTGGAATGTATTTGAGGTAAAATATATATATTTTAAATAATCAATTATTTCATTTAAAAATCAAAAACAAACAGAAAATTTCAAAACAGTGTACAATTGTATATACTAATCCTAACATTTGGCCTCATAACAACTCATATTACATATTATACATACATATTATTATTATATGTACATATTATAACACATTCGCGTATTCTTTGTTTACTTGCTTGTAACTATGTATGTGTCATTTGATCGACAGTTTATACATACACTATTAAAAGTATATCAAATTTGCAAAAAATACTAGCCGAGATAAATAAGATACAAGATACTTTTTGATTATATTTTGAATCCTTAAGATACAAATTAGCCTCAATATTTGAATATTTTTTTATTTATATTTGTTTATTTGTTATTTTAAAAAATAAATTATATAATTTGGTAAAAAAAAAATATCTGGAAATATCTGTAGTATTAAATAAATAAATCAATTTTATATGACAAAGCCTTGAAATCTATATATTATACTGATTATATATTATATTGATTTATATATTAAATCAAAATAAATTATTTAACTTTATTTATAAATGAAAAAAACACTGTTAAGGAGTTTAGTTTATAGATATACACAGATCCTGCAGCATTTAACCTACTAATGTGCAAGTGACCTTCAGAACTATTAGAAAACAATGTGTCATAAAACAACAAAAAGTGTTTTTTTGAGATTGCAGATACTAGTCGATAATATGCCAACCACGAAATCCTCACAAGGCATTTGCGGCAACAATTTCAAGCACAAAAAATAAATATATATATAAATAATGCAACAGGCTTTTATGCCTTAAATGTTATAAAGCCAAAGTCAAAGTCAAAACCAATGGAAAAGAAATATACACACAACTATAGATCGCTGCTTAGCCAGTCAATATCATGCTTCGGTGCTAGCCGATCCGAGTAAAAATTAAATGCAGAAAAATGGAAATTATTGTGTCTTAGTTAGGAAGGAAACTCAGATACAAATCGGTGAGCATATCACAACAATTTGCTAGCTGGTGCCAACCAAATTGCCTTTCCACTCATAAACGGAA
>NC_051847.1:24297667-24306218 GCF_002237135.1 Teleopsis dalmanni | reverse complement strand
CCGCAAGCTTTAAAAATTGATTTGTTTTAAAGTAAAACGGAAAGTAAAGAAGATTTATTAAAATTTTTTAAATTTGTAAAAAGAAATATATTTAAAAGAAATATATTTTAATCGTGTTCGTAATAAACTGAGAGAACGTGAAGTGAAATTAAATTAAGTTATTGTAAGTAAAATTTGAAAATAATAGTTTTTATGTTAACCGAGGTTATTACCATAGAGTTCTTTTATAAGGAAAAATATTTACATGTCTATTGTGTAATAAATGTTGGTTGGAAATGTTGGTTTTTACATATATACATATTACATATATATTTCATTTTCACGAAAATCGAAAAAACAATTCTGATTCTGAAAATCAGCAAAAACAATTCTGATTCCATTAAAAAGAATACCAATTAATAATAGTTTAACTAAGGATAGGCTTGTGGATTTTAAATGGTTACTTCCCATATCATTGCAACCAGAGATGGCGCTGTAAACACGGTTTTTATCAATGCCTTGTTCCTATCCTACAAAGATTACGCCACCTAGATACCGTTGTTAAGCATCCACACAAACTCAAAAAAAAAAATCTTCAACTACCCCAACATTTAGTACAAGCCCAATTATATACATAGTTAACTAGCAAAGCCAATAAATATTCAAAAGCAACATAATTCCATAATCAAATCAAAAGCAAAGTTTACAGAAGTAAATTTTTCTTATTCCAGTTTTTTATTAACCGTTTAAAAGTACTCATTAGGTACCCATTTTAACTCATTAAAAGTAAAACATTTATCTTCTATTTACATTAACACCAAATAAATTAAAAGTGAAATCAATTTCAATACATGAAAAACTATTAACTTTATATTTACCAATTTAGGGGTGGACTGTTAGAACTTATAGTGCATTATTTGCAAACTAAATAAGAATTATAATTTTATAAAATACAAACTTTAACGCTTATAAGAAGTCTTTGCAAGCGCAACAGCGACACTTTGTTTCAAAAATGAGTTTTTAAAAAATAAATTAATTGTTTAATGTTATTTAGAAAACAAAAATTAGTATTTCAATTTAGTATTTAAAATTGAGTACTTTATTTAAAATATTAATTGTTAAAGGATAATAGTTTTGTATAGTAAATAAGTGTGGGCTGTCTTCTACTTTTTTTTGTTATACAAAAAAGGAACCTATTTATGTTATAAACTTTGCATGTTTTTTTTTCAAAATCATTTGATCGACAATAGAATGAGTAGTCTAATATTCTACTAATACAAATAGGTAATTTCCTATAAGCAAAATACTTTTAAACAATTCATTTAATAAAATTTTGAAAAAGAAACTAAAGAAATATTCTGTTTTGTAAAATCACTTAATAAAATTGTCTAGTAAAGATACTTTCAATGTTTTTTGATATTTAGAATAGTAACTGTTGAAATAAGAAATATCACTACTACTGAAAGGAAAAGAAAAAAATTGGAAAGAGCTTAGCTGACACAATATCATTTACATCGATTTAATTCAGGTTACTATACAAGTACTCTTAACTTAATAAAATTATTTTAACTTAATAAGAACTTAACTTAATAAGTAGTGTTTAGGAAGCAGTAGAATACTCTACTCCTATTTTTAATTTTAATATAATATATATTTTTTATATATATATATATATATTATATATATATATATATATAAACATACATATATTGTAACTATATATTTATATATATATTTATATTTATATATATATATATATATATATAATTATATATGTTTATTATATATATTATTAATAGATTTTGAATTTTATTAAGAAAATTTCTTTTTTTCTTATGTGGATCAAAAATATGTTTATTATAAATATATTTTAAAAAATTAAAAAAATAATTTTAACACAAATTATAAGTGTAATTTTTTTTCATTTTATGTGATAACTAACCATCTAAGCCAGTGAAATTTAAAAATCGTAAATAATTTACAAAATAATTGGTTTTTATATATGTTTTAATTTATTAAATAATTTATTAAATAACTCAACATTTAATATTTTTTATTACACTCTATATTTCGACTCTCCTTGAGAATCATCATCAGGATCACGATCTACCATAAATTAATATCACTAAAACAATATCTACATCCTCCTCTTTAGTCTTTTGTGTATATATTTAACAAAAAAGGTACCTATACCCGAATGTATAAAAACCATTATAAAAAGGATGTCGATAAACAAATTCAAAAATAATTTTATAAAATTTTAAATTAAAATACAATTAATAATGATGGTAGATACTCGTAAATAAATTTTTCACTTCCCAAATTTAATAGTTAGAATGCAAAATGTAGTTCATATTTTTAAGATGCTTTTATTATCGTAAGTTTTAGAAGAGATCGTAAAGCAAGCAAATACAATATATGCTTAACTATATATCATATCAGTATACCAAAAACATTTTTGCGTTTTAATGCCTAAAACAAATTTTTTGGATGCGTTTTTAAACATATAATTTCGATAAAAAAAAATTAAATATAAAAATAACACACCAACCATAAAAAGGGAAACATCAAGTGATTATCGCTACAGCACATATCTAAAGTGACCAGCTACAATTTTTTGTAGATATTATTTTTTTTTTATTTTATTTGACAACGCCGACGTCAGAAAAACTTTCTAACGACGCAGTCAAACGATCGAACGTATCTCAGTGATCCGCTCCGGCCGAGACTTTAGCGACGTTGGAGTGCGCGCACAAAACTCAGTCATTTAGTTTGAATTCAGAGTTGTTGCATTGCGGTTCGAAAGCGCGGTCAGTAGTGCAAACGTCAAAATTTTCGGAAGCTGAAGTATGTGAATTACACAAGTTGTATTAATTTTTTTAATGTTTTTTATATATTATATATATATATGGCAAGTGTTGTGTAAGGCAGTGTGAATTTGTTTGTGTAAACAGTAAAGTATATATATACTATTGTATATATACATAAAACGAATATATGAAAAAGGATTCCAATAAAAAAATTTAATAGAATATCATAGAAATAATAATAAATTAAATTTATTTTGAAAGCATAAATTGAATAAAAATTGTTTAAAAAATTTTTTATACTATATATATGTGATAAATAAATATTGTTATACAAAAACGTATATTTAAATTTTTTTTATAATAAATATATATATTAGAATAAAGTGCTTTAAGAAATTTTTCAAGATCAAAGTTTATAATTAATTTTATCCGGTCAAGTTTATTTTCATAAAATAAATAAATTAAAAAATATTAAATGAAAATTTTTATTTTTTTATATAAAAATAAAAAACTTTTTAAACTTAAATCAATACTAAAATAAAATACAATTTATTATCTATGCGAATATGAAAAAGTCCTTTCCCACTGGCTTACGATGCATAAAATGTATCACGTAAACAGCCTATAAGTTTCTTTAAAAATATTAGTTATATTATTAAAAATAGAACAAAATAATTAAAGTTTTATTGTTCTTCATTTAAAAGATTATATTGTTTTGTATTAAAATGATTCACTAATTTGTGCTATACTGAGTTTATTACACTCTAAAGTGCTGAATGTGCAGTGTGGTACGTAAATAAAATTAAATTGATGAATGACACAAGTGGTTGCAGTAACTAAGGCTTGAAAATATTTTCAACACATGGAAGACAGACAATCTTGTCAGTGTATTTGTGTTTTTTATTTTTAATAAAAATATTAAGTATCTTTTCTCTTTGTTTTTTTTTTGCTTTTGCATTTTTATAAATAATAAATCAAGTTTTTAATTATAAATGAAAAAATATAATTAATCATGTATAAAAATTTAATCGCACTTTTGTTGCAATTTTTGGTTTTGCATATTCAACAAAAATACATACATATATAAGAACATGATGTCGTCATTATAAATATATATAATATATTACGTCATATCAACAATAAACAATTTAAATATATACAATATAAAAATACATAGCACAAGGTCTCTTATAAAGCTAATTAAAATGTGATGGGCAAAAAGTTAAAATTAAATAAGTTTTTTTAATAAAATATCTCATCTGAATCACGATTCTTAGTGCTTTCTTAAACAATAATATCAATAAAATATTGATATTTTTAAAACCGATACTTGTGTTATGAGTTAGTTAGATTAGATATAAAGTTAAATCTGTGAAAAATCCATATCTCTCCTTCTACTAGGGACCCCCAAATCCTTAGGGTTTATTTTATAAGATATCTTTCTTCCTAGTATTTTAGTATTTTGTCATTTTTTTAATTTCTTTGATTATTTTATAAAGCGTCCGCATATTTAAAAAAGTCTTCAAAGGATATCTTTCTGAAAGTTGAAGCACGTCAAGTAAAAGCTTGATTATTTTTCTAGCTTCGTTGCGTTTTGCTAGAACTTTTCATATAAGATATATTTAACCCACCCAAGTGATTCATTATTCCACTTTGTAAGGGTTTGAATGAGCTAAATGAATTTGAACTAAGAAAATAATGAAATATAAAATGAAATCTGCATAATAAAAAAAAGGTTGATAAACCTTCTCCTTCCGTTCTATTTGCTCAGAAATTCTAATAAATAATGTACCCACACCTTTTTTCTTGTTATTTTTGTTTACTCCATACTGAAAATTTAAATTATAGGATTTTATTTCCTATAAGAAGACTCGGGAAGGAATACGTTTTGAATACGTCTGAATACGTTTTGAGTTCCTCGAAGAAACCAAGTCCGAAAACTGCTGACAATTTGCACAATAAATAAAAGCTTAGCAATTCGCATCTCTAGTCTTTGAAATATTTGCCTATTAACCAATACCATGTTACCAGGAAAATAATATTATGGATTAAATTTCAGCGCTTGAATTAAATTAATTCCTTTTTTAGTTCGCAGTAAATTTTAAATATTTAGATTTGTTTAATATTGGCGAAAGTCTTTATATTTTGTTACCAAAGCACAATTAATAATGGATTTAAAAATTCTGATTATTATGCGGATACCCAGAAAATAGATGATATACATTCTTTGTGAAAAGCATCGTAAATGTTTGCTTAAAAACAAAATTAAATATATACGCCACTTTTTATTTTATATATATTATATATACAATACACACTTTGTATGTTGGTAGCACTGCACAGAGTTTCCTATCTGTTGTCCAAAGTTTTTATATCAACTATTTTTTTTAGTATTAGTTCCTGTGAACTGCCGTGGTACTGAACTATCATTGTGGAACAGCTTTTAGCAGTAAACTTAATGAAAGGAATCATATGTGAAACCTTTTTTTTGTTCTTGAAGTATAAATCACTATTTCAAAGAAAGTAATTCGCATGGATTGGATTATTAAAAATTCATAGGAGGAGTTAAAAGGAGCTATGCTTCAATAAATCTACGAAAAATTAATGGAGGGTTGTTTCAAAATCTTTTTTAGTAGTCTTGTACACGATAAGGTGATAAAATACATTTTGTTTGTTTAATATTGTTTTAGTTAAATTAAATTTTGTTTGTTTAATAATGTTTTAATTTCAAACATTTATAATGTTTCATTTTTTAATTCCGAAATATTTTTATCACAGAATAACTACTTCGCCAATGCGTACCCAGTTTATATGTTATTCAGTTACCGTACTAGTTGCTATATTCAAACGAGTTAACTGTCCTTTGTAGTTGGTACTTCTATTACATTATTACTCATAATTTACTTATTAATAATTAAAATTTTGTTATATAAATAATAATCTTTATAAAAATATATCTTGAATTTAATATGTCTTATTAGATGTTGAGGTGACTAATATATGTTTTAATTAAATCACAATAACTGCAAATATATGTCTATGGTGTCATAATTATTAAAAAATAAAAATGTAATGAATAATGGAATAAAAACTCATGTACTATACATAAATTCATATTAATAGTTTCTAATAAAACAACTATAGTCGTTGCTACCTTTTAAGGCTACTTGGCCAGACTGTGGGCGAAATATGAAGACCAAATAAAATAACTTGTCTCATACACCAAAAAAGTCTTCAAATTACTTTGGTATGTTAACCCTCTTTAGGCATGCGCACATAAATTTGTCACTATAATGTGTGTACTTAAGGAATTTCTAATAATTATTAAATAAATTATATATGTTGTTTCTCTTATTAATTAGTAAATAATTAAAACAAGTTGTCAATAATGTTTTCGACGTGTGCATGCCTTTTGTGGATCAGAATGTAAATTACGTGAACCACTTTTGAGTTCTAATCACGTATAATCAAGAATTTTTTGCTTAAAACCAAGCTTGTAAATATTTAATAAAGAATTTATTAATTAAAACTAATTGCTTAACTATTTTTAAAATAATGTCACTACAACAATAATGTTGATATCAAACAAATTATACAGGTATCACATACTAAATTTAATTACTTACATATAGAAAGCAAGGCTTATGCAAATGCAATATCAAAATTTAAATTTGTAATTTTTATAATTGAATTTTATTATATTTTTAAATATCAATATTTAAATTGAATTTTTATTAAATTTTATTTTACTCTATTTATTTTGCAAAAGTCGAGCAATTTTAAACAAAAATATAATTGCAAAGCATTTGAATTAACTCCACCCAGTTTTCATGTGTATTCAAATATTGTATATATAATATAAGATTATTTGAGCACATAATAGAATTTCACTAATACTTAGATATAGAAGCACTAAGCTTACTCATTTGTATCTGTCATTTTTTTTTTGATTTTACTATAACTGAAGTGAATGCCTATTTAGATACAATTTTTTTGACGCTACAACTTAAACATTTGGATATTTTCATTTCAAATGAAGTTTGTTCGCATAACAGCTGAAGGGTTAGATTCCATATAAATATTGAGGGTATCGTTGGATAATAAGCGCATTGCTTAATGAGATTATCTTATCTATAGCGATATAAACTAAATATTTATATGCGTTTTGAAAAATTTTTTAATATTATTAGAATTTTTTCAAGAAATTGCAATTTGTTTTGTAAGTGTAGGGAGACTAATCATAATCATAATTGAATGTAAGCATAAAAAATTAAAGTTAAGTGGAGAAATATGAACTATTAGAAAATTTTAGTTTTTCGTATAAATATTGTAATCAACATACAGTACATATAATAATGGTAGTGTTTGATTGAGATTTAAAATTTGTTTGTTGAAATTCGATAAATTAATCATTTTCAGGTTTTTTATATTTCATTTGCAGTTTAATCCGGTCTTACTTCCTTTATACTTATAATGAAGCTTTTAACAGGCCATATACGTTGAGAAATCTTTTCAGGTTGAACATGTTTAAGTATAACAGTTTCCAACAGTGTACAGCACTAGTAAAAACAGTAGAAATTATCAAGCTTCATACATACAGTATGTATAAAAATGACACTTTTTTATAACTTTAACATATTAAAATTTATGCAAAACTTTTATATATGTATTTCTATTAATAAATGTTATGTAAAAAATATCTCGTTTTTAATCCATCTGGCACATCGCATATCGCATCAGCAACTATTTTCGTGCTAATTGTATAAACTAATTGATTAGCACTTTATTTAAAAAAATAATATTCATTTGTTCTAAGTTGTTTGGAATTAATTTAATTATCACTTTTACTTATATTTTTATATGTTGTAGGGTATTGCAATATGTGATCTAAGCTCTGCATAAAACAAAGCTTAAAAACAAGCATTCAAAAGTATATGACTATGCAAACTCAATAATTATAAATAATAAAAAACAGAACGAAAAGCTTCAACTGAAATTCTTAAACATTATGACAATAGGTGTATTATTTAAGGGTTCCTTAGTAATTAGAAGCCCTATTAATTAATCAGTCAAATTATTAATGCATACTTAAAGATATTATATTTCACAGTATATAAATATGAGTACATTACTTAATATATATATTAAGAGGTTTTTCGAACAGTAGTGAATTACAACAACAAAAATTAATTTTATATTATTTTAATCAATTGAATTTTTGGCTGATCATACAGCTGTTTCGAGTATTGTATTAATATATACTTGAATTAATAAATACTACAAAGTGAATAATACAACATATAAAATATTTAAACAATTCTGTTTTCATTGCAATTTTAATCTCTAAAGTATAATAATGCTATAATATATTATTATAATAATATTTGTTAGATGGAGTTATAGAAAAGTAATTCATTTCCTAAAAAAAATAATATTTAAACAATGTTAGTATACAAAAGCTTTCTTTATTTTATAATAATAAAATAAATATAATATAATAAAACTTATGAAATAAAGTCATAGAAACCCCAGCGAAAAGCATTGCGTTAAAGACTGTGTTAATTCTTAATAATTTTACCTTTTCAAGATTTTTTATTTCACGTTTATTGTCTTCATTTTGCTTTGCCATTGGCTGTTAAGGTTTATATATAAAAAATGTATATTAGAAATATACATGGAATTTTTATTTATACAAAACTTTATGCTATAAAAGTCAAATTTATTTGTTAGGTTTAGTGGTTTTGTTTTTCTACAGATATAAA
>NC_051847.1:24265386-24297567 GCF_002237135.1 Teleopsis dalmanni | reverse complement strand
GACGTTGCGGTGGGTGCTGTTCTGCAACAAGTAGTGAAAGGAGTGACTCAGCCATTGGCATTTTATTCAAAAGGTTTGAGTCCAGCGCAGACTAAGTATAGTGCTTATGATCGTGAGTTGACTGCTATCTATCAAGCTGTCCAGCATTTTAAGTATGCATTAGAGGGACGTGATTTCGTCATTTTTACGGATCACAAACCTTTAACGTTTGCGTTCAGGCAAATAAGTGAGAAGGCATCTCCTCGTCGTGCAAGACAGCTGGAGTTTATTAGTCAGTATTGCACTGATATTCGTCATCTGGCTGGTGCAGATAATACGGTGGCTGACTCTTTGTCTCGGGTTGCTACGGTTCAGTTGGAGGCAAATGTTATTGAGTTAATTGCTGAGGGGCAGAAGACTGATGCAGAGTTGCTCGCTCAGCTGAAGAGCCAGTCTGAAGATGGTGTTGGGTTGAAGAAGTTGAGATTGCCGGATTCGAGTATTGAACTGTACTGTGATGTGTCAGGCAGTCGTGTTCGTCCTTTTGTTCCCGCAAACTGTCGGCAGCTGGTACTCTCAAAACTCCACGGTTTGGCTCATCCTGGTATTCGAGCAACGCGGAAATTGGTGCAGGCTAGGTATGTTTGGCTTGGTTTGGTTAAGGATGTAGCTGTGTTTGTGCGTAGTTGCATTGCGTGTCAGAAGTCCAAGATTCAGCGGCATACTAAAACACCAATTGGTTCGTTTGCTGATATTGATAGTCGGTTCCAGCATGTTCATGTTGACATTGTGGGTCCATTGCCTTTGTCTCAGGGGAAGCGTTATTGTTTGACTTGCGTCGATCGTTTTTCTCGGTGGCCTGTTGCTGTGCCTCTGTCGGGCATTACGGCAGAAGAAGTTGCAGCGGCTTTTATCGACGGTTGGGTGGCAAGTTTTGGTTCTCCGCAGGCTATTACCACTGATTTGGGTCGGCAGTTTGAGTCTGCTGTATTTCGGGAACTGACGAGATTGCTTGGAGTGAAACACTTTCATACCACGGCTTATCATCCTCAAGCAAATGGTATGGTTGAACGTTTCCATAGAACATTGAAGGCAGCCATTCGATGTCATTCCTCAAGTAATTGGACGCAGTCTCTTCCGCTTGTGTTGTTGGGATTGCGAACGACACCGAAATTAGACCTAAATGCTAGTCCTTCAGAGATGTTGTTTGGAAATCCTCTTTGTGTTCCAGGGCAGATGCTTTCGGATTTCAAGCAGAAGTCGTCCGAGACTGATTTTGTGTCGGCGTTGCGAAGGGCTTTAGCTAAGGTTAAATCCGTTGAATCAACAAGACATTGTCATCCATCTGTGTATGTTCCGCGTGACGTTATTAATTGTAAGCACGTTTTTCTTCGAGTGGATCGTGCTCGAGCTCCACTTGAGCAGCCTTACGAAGGTCCATTTGAGGTGCTGAGTCGTAATGAGAAGACGTCTGTTATTGTTTGCCGTGGGAGAGAGGTGACTGTTTCGAATGATAGGTTGAAGGCGGCGTACTTAACGTGTGATGATCTTGAACAGGTTGTTCCAGAAACGCGTCAGCCTTCAGCGTTGTTGAATGGTGATCAGTTAGTGACTTTTGGTGATTGTAGGCGTGAATCCCTGTTGCCGATTCCGAAAGTGACACGAGCTGGTAGAGTAGTGCGTTTCCCAGCAAGGTTAGCGGAATTTCGGGATTAAGAGTGGTGTTGTCGACTTAGTTGTGGTGTCGCGTTGTTGCTAGTACTCCATCGCTAGGAGGGGGTACTGTGGCGACCCAGTTGGCTGTGCATTTATTGAATTTAAAAAGTAAAATTCAATTTCAAATATTTTTAAGTTTTTTGTTTTGATTGAGGAGAACGTTCCGATTTTTCTCTCTGTAAAAAGTTGAATAAAAGTTTATTAACATTGAAAATTTTTAGAGTTTTATTAATTAGCAAGGTGAACAGATCATTGCTAAAAATTTATATATTTTAAAGACCTTACATATCTTTTTAAACGCACGAAATGAATTAAAAATAAAAATGCTTATAATTAATATTTACTTAAATTTAAATAAAATAAAAAAAAAATATTTAAAAATTTGTTGTACCTATTACAATCCTCCTAAATCTCTCATAATGACACTTACTGAGTCGTTAGATGAGACTAACTCAGTACAGCAACAAAGAGTATAAGTTATATTATTTAGTTTTATTTTTTTGTAGCAAAAAATATATGAAAAATTTAGGTACCTAAATTAGCTTACATGATACCAATAAGAAGAACTTTAGTGATACGACGGTTTCCAGTATAATAAACTAATAATGCAGTTTTGTTATCACAACTTCCACCAGAAAGGAGTTGAATTAACTACTGGTGTCAAAATTATGACTTCCACAAAAAAGAAAATGAGGCAACTGCGAGTAACTAAAAGATAAGGGTATATTATCTTCTATAAGTTCTATTAGCATTATAAGTACGATATCGACTAAAGAAGATACAACTAGAGAACTTACGAAAGACGAAATGGTGTAACTCCTATCAACTTAAAGGTAGAGACGAATTAACTACTGGTGGCGTAAAGACGATTTTGAGGAAATACAAATTTTAGTAACCCCTAGTAACGTATAGGTAACTTATGGGTAATGGTGTCGGAAGTGCAACTTCCACTAAAGAAGAGACGAATTAACTGTTAGAGACGTAAAGATGATTTCCACGAAATACAAGTTTAAGTAACACTTATCAACCCTAAAGTAACTTATAAGTAATGGTATCGGAAGTACAACTTACAATAAAGAAGAGACGAATTAACTGCTGATTTCAAAAGTACGATTTCCATGAAAAATAAGACTAAATAACAACCAATAACGAAGAGATAAGTTAAAAAAAATGTCAAAGTCTACTAACACTTAAGAAGAAACAGATTAACTGCTGGTATCTCAAACGCAGTAGGTTAAGACACTCACCAACATTTCATTACTATTGAGACCAGAATTAAAATTATTAAATTTTTTCAAAAGCAGATTTCAAGTTTGATATCTTGATTATATCTAAAAAGGTCTTGGACATCTATTTTTGTTCTTTTTCTAATAATTGAATACATGCGTGATGAAATTTTAATACGTATTCAAAATTAAGTCTGGGGACTCAACTGGACTACAGTTTCAGCCATGCCTGTCCGTTTATTACAACAATTTTTTAGTCCATAAACGAATGATTTATGTTTATAGATTGGGGGGCAAATATGGTATGGTAGTAAAAATGATAGTAAAAAATTGTGTAATAGAAGCTTAATATGTATTTGGACGTATGGTATAGTATTTAAAAACGGTACATATTTTATTAATTTTTATATTTATAAAATCAAATTATAGTAAGGTATTTAACATAAATAATAAAAGCAATGTTAAAAGTTTAAAATTAAAGTTTGCCTCTTTTATTGTGATTTTATAAATATTAAAAATTATTAAAATATATTCTCCAGTAAGTTCCGATCAACTCTTTTACATAGATATATTACATTTAATGTTTTATAGTATGTATACTCATAATTTATGGTATGAAAAAAATTGTAACAAAAATTTTAATTGGTCGTAGTTTGAATAGTAAAATAAACCGCATCATTTTATGAATTTTACTTACATTTTACATTTAAATGACATCAAACGACATCTTCACGCCTAGACATTAAATCAGAAATAGCATGAACATTTATATATAATTGTGTAAATAATTATTTCTCCGAGCCGCAACACTTAATATTTTTGAATTACATTTCTTATACGAAATAAAAATATTAAATAAAATGTTAGAGTTATGATGATGATCAAGATAATATGTATAAGTCACACAAAACTTTAAATACAATCTATTTTACATACCCTCATAGAATATTATACTAACATTTTAGTTTGAGTGTAAGTTTCAGTGCAGATCGCTTCATAAATGACAAAAACACGCTTGACACGAGGTCAAACGAAACCAGGCTTAAACATAAACCAGAAAAAAAGTAACAATAATTACAATTTCTTTTATTATTTCAGCATTCATTGTTTATAGTTTGAAAAAAGCGATGGTCAATCGCTACTTTTTGTTGAAATAACCTATTTTGAATAATTTTTCCCACTTCAAAAGTAATTATAAAACCCTACACTTCGTACTTGATGAGAACGAAGCACTTAAAAATAAACTCTGTTGAGTTGTTAAACATGATCGCGTTTATCTCATCATTGCCTCCGAAATATACTATTGGAATGACTAATGACGTCACCAACAAAAAATATAATTATACATTTACTGGCTTATTTTGTATTCTCTTAAATTACTATGTTTGAGTGTCTACTTCATGGATACACGATATCTACTATAAACTGTACTTGAGTAAAAGTGCGTGATGGTTTATGAAATAATTCAATATATTTTGTACCGATCAACTTAATTGATCTTTGATCTTAGCTAACTAAATCTTTCTAAATGCAATCATACGACTTTTCAAGATTTATTCAATAGAGTTTCTAAGTACTAGAGAATTCTTAAGTTTTTTATTGAAGTTAATTGACCTCAAAACACGATTACAGGAAAACAGTGTATGATAAAAGGAAAGTCTTTTACTGAAAATATATTACTTTTTGCGAAAATTTTGACTTTTCTCACAAAACTGATTCAAAATATCCGAAAAAATAAAGTATAACTTACTATAACCTCCAAATTCAATGATACAATAAGATATTAGATATCAAATTAAAGGCTATTTATTTGATACAAAAATTAAGCTATTTGAATTATCTCACTATATCTCAATAATTATGGAATCGAATCTACAGGCTTCAATCGATTTTTTGCGTATCTTTGACGGGACAATCATTATCCGCAGTTATGCTGAATTAGTCCGACATATATTGTCATATAATGGTCCATAATTTCATCTGTATTCTAAAAATTTCTTTCTATCACAAATGCAATCGTCATAAATATATATTAATGGTGTAAAATAGTAAGCTTTAGTGCATTTACACCTATTCTGTGTCTAAAGATGGTCTTTGTTCCAGTTAATAATTCAGAAACAAATATTTTATCTCCTATAAAAAAAAAATGTATCTGCGTATAGAAAAGTGTGTAATAGTAAACACTTGATTAATCTAAAATTTCAATTTTTAAAAATATTAAAATATATAATTTAAGTCTCGGCAAAGAGATTTCTTGTCAGATCACGAGACTCACCCAGTTTATTTTGAACGAAATTCATACTAGACAGATGCTCTAACTAAAGCGGAAACAACTCGGTATTACGGTATCGGTGTGGATGGTATACGACATATAAGAAAAGCATACAATAAGATTTCCTCTACCCTTTAATGACTTTTGTAGGATTTGTGACTTGAGAAAGAAATTATAACCCCATTTATTTACCAGTGGTACGTTGGAATTCATAGCCCAATGTTAATAAGATTGTAACAAATATTGAATATGTTGGCTCCGCAAACTAATTTATATATGAGGGAGATGTAAAAAAAAATCAATTCCAGTATATCACAAAATTATATGAGGTACCAACGGAACGAAAAGACCATCAATATTAAATATTCCATTGAACTTACTAGTCATTTATAATTTCCTTAGTTTCAAGAAGTCTTTTTATGTTAATAAATCTGCAAACCATAGGAGAATTATAAATTTACTCATTTGGCAATGAAACGAAAAATAATAATTATACCGTTAAAATACGACTAATGTAATTCCAAAAGCTGCAGTAATAGTTGCATGCGCATAAAAATTCCAAATGAAATTATATCGGTATCGTAATCTAACGGCAGAATTAATACTTTATCAATGGAGTAAATTTATAATTCTCAAATGGTTTGCAGACAATTTCCTATAAAAAGAATTATTAAAACTAAAGAAATGTAAAATATTTATTAAGTTTAATAAAATGTATATAGTATTAGTAATTTTTTGCGTTCCATTAATAAATTCATATAATTTTGTAATATGCTGAAATTGTATTTTTTTTTGTATTTTTGTACTTCTCCTTAATATATAAATTAGTTTGCAGAGCCCAACATTTTAAATATCTGTTACAATGTTATTAACATTGGGTTATGAATTTGACATAAAATTCTACAATAAAAGTGGCCCTCTTCAAACTCTCCTTACAAAACTGTCATCTCTAAACGTTAAGAGCATAGCCAAGTTTTTTATGAGTTTGATTCACCTTTCTACTGAAAAGAACGTTGTTAGAGACTTTGGATTTCTATATTTTAGATGGTTCTTCAATCTGGCGTACAAACCATCTCATCGATGGTATCACGAGCCACTATTTGTGCTTAAATCAGCTTTTATGCACAGCAGTGCCACTTGAAGTATATGCAAACTTACAGTTGTTTCGGATACTGCCAAATATCTATCATTAGTTATCTTTGGAAACATTTATTGGTTGAATTGTGCATTTATAATATAAAAATGTTTTTTAATAACGATAGGGTTCAAAAAACCAAATTTTAAATATTGTAGTCAATTAATATATGTAACATTAGTTCCAAAAATAGCACAGCAACTACAATTGATGTTTACAAATAAACAACAAAAGTTGACAAAACCTAAATTTTGAATAACACAAATTATCTATACGACCCGAAGCAGCCGTATGGTCAGCCCAAGAATTCACATAAATAATTTACTAAATCTCTTAAGTCAAATAGCACTTACAGGCACAGCTAACACATTTATATTCATATTTATTTATGAAGAAAATTGCATATAACACATTCTGCTGCCATCATCAAATGAACTGTGACTCGTTTATTTCACTAATTTAGCATACAATTACTCAATTAAATTAATTGTAGCTAGAAGTCAGCATATGCGAGTAGTCATGCAACAGTCTATACTGCAAGACAGATGTTCGACTTGATTATACTCACACGTACATTTGAAAAAGATGTGATGAAATCTAAGTATATTTTAAGCTTACTTAAGAAATGGTTGTTAAATCTACTTGAAAAATTGATAAAAAATATATTAAAGTTTAATTCATTTTGCCGAAAAACCCTCATAATCACAAAGAAGCTATTTTTTAACATTTGGAGGGTTTTGAATTTAAAAGAAAGAAAAGGCAAGAACAAAATTTATTTAATTTATTGAAATTTTGCTGACCATACAACGCGGTTTCGATTATTGCCAAGTATTCATCATCAATGGGCTTAGGAAATATTCAATTCCTTAATTCGTTTATGTTCCGTATATAAATTCTTTGGACTGCAAGTGCCAGGCTTAGAACGCGTGCCTGTGAAATTAGAAGCAATGACTTTTGCTTTTCCACAAGTAGCCAAGGCTGCAGAAATGTGTCTTACTCAAGTTCCAGGTTTTCTGTAAATTTTTTATATAATTTTTGACACCAACTATAGCACTGGCCGTGCTTTAAATTAGAACACTTATAAACTACAGCTTTATTTAGAAACACAAGTTCAACGAATTTATTTGCTATTCGAAACCCTCTAAAGAAAAAATATTACTAATTCTCTATTATTATATATAATGACGAATGATTTTAAAATTTCAGTAAATATGGAGCACAAGTGAATACAAATGTTAATACCCAGCATATGATTCATACTAAACTTGGTGGAAAAAAATCTGGTGATCTAATAACTCTTTAAGTTAGATATATTAAAGACAGGAAAAAAATTGGCTTTAGCTTTGCTGCAATTTTAAAACCAAGCACCAGATACCTGTTTATGACATATGAACTTCATTTTCCACTGAGCTAAAATAAATTATATACTAAAAAATTAGTGAAATCGGCTTCACTATGTGTTTTGCTGTTACTTCATTGTGTTTCTGTACTAAAATCGACAATATATATAAAAATATAACTTTTAATTTTATGTTTTTCCATAAGATTAACACGGAGATCCGACGAATTTACTTATACCTAATGATACGCTTCGTTGCCGTATAAATCTGGCAGGGTTAAAGTCGAAGGCTTTCTTTCAGAAGTCTAGTATTCGACCAAGATATTACAAATAATTAGTAAATAGATAATTAGTAACAAATAATTAGCCTATATTGCGAATCATCTAGACCAGGACTGTCCAAAGTACGGCCCGCGACTGATGTTTATGCGGCCCGCGACATGTTTTTAATCTACTATATTTACGCAAATTTTTTTTTTTGGTGTACTGGTAAAACTGCATTATTTTGACATTATAACCGTGTTTATAATGTTATAATGTATTTTTAATAACAACTATGAACGTATGTATTTGTTTCTGCGGCCCTCCAATCTGTACAGTAATTTGTATTGACCCGCGATCGCATCTAGACTGGACAGCCCTGACCTAGACCATGTAATCATATTTTTTTTCTGTTTTGCTATACAAGTACGAATTTATATATATATTATATATTTGTATATATACATATATAATCTGTTAAACTGATTTTATTTTCATTGGAACTGCATCTCTGTGTAGGTACAACAATCGTCTCCGCGAACATCTCATTCATTTTGTTAATTACCAATAAATTCCCCACATACATATAGACAAAGAAGAAGAGATCTCCAAATGGATTTATACAGCCATATCGATTAAGTATATATACATATATGATGATAGTCTCTAACATCTTCTGCATTACAAGCAACTTGACAATGTTAATAAACCCATCAAACCTTGGTTATAATAAAAACCGTGTACTATATCTTCGAATTGAAAGAGATCTATTTTTAATGTTAATATATTTAAATCATTATATAAATGATGAAATATCTTTAATTTATGTTTTTTTAAATAAATAATAATATGCTTGAATTAATAACAAGAAAAATAATAAAAATAAAATATATTTAAAATAATGTAATTTTTATATTAAATTTAATATAATATTCCAATACACTATATGTATATTAAAAAATGTAAAAATAATTTTTAAAATATGTTTTTTAAATTTTGAAATATTTTTACCTCTACTTTTAAGGGACAAATTATTTAAATAAGTTTCGACGTAATATCATTTCTAGGAATTTTAAGAATAATAGAAAAAATACGGGTCTTTGTTATTTAAATAATTTAATCTCTGAACTTATGCCGCAAGCACAAGAGATATAATTAGTTCCCTATGTTAAGAGTTTTATACATATGTAAATATATTTTTTATAACTATTATTTTAAGCTATTTTTATTTAAATTTATATATATTTATAAAATACTTTTATTTTCAGTTTATTATCACTTGTGGACGGCATATTACTTGACTGGGCATATTTTTGCACCGAAATCAACATTTTAATCGTATTTAATAAAAGCCGCTGAACTACACCAAAAGACTTAATCTATTTGGTTGTAAAAATGGCCAATAAACAATTCACCATTGACATTAACAATTGTGGCTACATTGATCCTCAGGTATGATACGTTAATAGTTCGATCAATTACGTGATTATAGAGCAAACCGCATTTAAATTTGTAATAAACGTAAATGTTATGTTTTTATTTTAAAAAAACTTTAATTGTTATATAAACTTAATTAATGAAGGTTTTCTCTTTTTGATTCCATTATAAAGCTAAAACTGGGTGCCGCCCTATCAAATGGTGACATACGTGATTTTCGCATTGCTCTTGATATGGGCGCCGACCCCGCCATACAAGATGATAAACATGTCAGCATATTTGAAAAGGCTTTGAAAACGAATGGATGCAGTGAATTTGTTGAAGAATGTTTACGACGTGGCTGTAATCCAAACTATGTAAGTACATTAAACGATTATATATCAATTTAACTATTGTGATGAAACCATTGATAGTTTTCTAATCAATTATATATTTTAAATGCCGAAGACAAATAATAAACTTGATGAAAGATTTTTTTCTTAATTTTACACTTAAAATTGTTATACAAAACATGTCTTCAGTAAAAAAAATTTAGTTTTTATGTATTCAATTATTATTATATTCCACCATTTACATAATTTAATAAACCATCTTTTCCTTTCGTAGACCAATCAACACTTAAATAAAGCCGCAATCAATTTCGCAGCAGATTCTAGAGATCCGAAAATAATTTCAGCATTACTAAGATATAAAGATGTACAAACGGATCGAAAATACTCACAGTTAACTGCTTTAAACTCTCTCGCTAAAAATATTTCACCTGATCACGCCACTGAAGTTGCAGCCTGCATAAAGAGCTTACTTCATTATGGTGCATCGCCCAACATACCAGATCAACGCGAAATGACCCCGCTGCATTATCTACTTAAGAATCGTAAAGTAAATGAACAACAGAAGCGCGAATTAGTGCAAATATTTCTAGAACAGAGTAATTTGGATATAGATAGTTATCGAGATGGTGAAGTACGACGCATACTTAAAGAGGAATATCCAGACCTAACACTGCCAGATGCACGTAGTAATATCAACGACATTAGTTTCGATTCGTTATTGACACATTTGCGCAGTTGTGATGAGCAAAAATTCATACAACAGTTTCAGGATTATCAGCTCAATGTATCGGGAAAAGAAAACCTTATAAATGCTGTACAGGAGCAAAACATGATTTTACTCGTAGAAGCTATAAAACGCGGTTTAAATGAAGCTTTTGATGTTTTATTACAAACTAACCTAAGTATCAATCTACTGCAAAATGGGAATTCTGCAATTGAAATTGCTGCTATCTGGGGCAACTGGTATGCTTTGCAGAAGTTATTGGCTTATGAACATTTGAAGCTGCGAAAACAAGATCAACTGCTCATCACAATTATCAAGAAACTGGACGAAATTCCTTATAATGATTTTTGTGACTATAATAAATGTTTTTACATATTACTCGATTCAGAACGTGTTGATGTCAATGAAATTGATGACAGCGGATCTACACCATTACATTATGCAGTAAAGTACCGAAACCGAAAAGCCATACAGGAATTACTTAAGCATGGTGCTTACATTGGTATGAAAAGCCGCTTTTGCGATCTACCAATCGATGGTATGCAGCCAGATGTGCTGGAAGAACATTTAGATAACTGTATTACTACTAATGGACTAAAACCTGGAGATGAAAATTTCGAGATACAAATGAATTACATGAACCTCATTTTGCAGAAATCCACTCCAAATACCAAGAAAGAAATACAACACAATTTACGTGAAGAAATGACACCTATTGCATTTATTGCCGAATCAAAAGAGCACAGACATTTACTACAGCATCCACTTATCACAAGTTTTCTGTTCCTTAAATGGCACCGACTTTCCGTTATATTTTATATAAATTTTTTGCTATATGCTTTCTTCGCAGTTTCAATAGTTACCCACACAATACTCAAATTTCGTGAAAGTGAGCATGAAACGGTAACCGTATTATTTGGACTATTTGCTTGGATTGGCATTGCTTACATGATAATACGAGAAGCAGTGCAAATAATTATGTCTCCAACAATGTACTTCCGTTCACCAATAAATCTAATGGAAATTGCTCTCATTATTTTATCGATAATGACCTGCACCGAACCAAGCTATGATCGAGAAACACAACGTGTAGTTGCTGTATTCACGATGCTACTTGTAGCATTGGAACTTTGTTTGTTGGTCGGTTCTCTTCCAGTCTTGTCAATATCCACTCACATGTTAATGTTGCGGGCAGTCTCGAAAAGTTTCCTGAAAAGCTTTACTCTGTATTCCATTTTTGTTATAACATTCAGTTTATGCTTTTACATACTTTTCGGTAAGCCCGAACTGGATGAGAATGGTTTGCCGAAACCTGAGGCAAGCGATGAATTCAACAAATTTTCAAACCCCTTTGCCGCTATAATCAAGACAATTGTTATGTTAACTGGCGAATTCGATGCTGGCGATATTAATTTCGACACACTATACAGCTACTTGGTGTTTCTGCTATTCGTGGTATTCATGTCAATCGTTCTGTTCAATTTATTGAATGGCTTAGCAGTAAGCGATACACAGGTGGGTAAAAACTATGTTCAGCTTATTATTTATTTTTACGAGCTATCTTATTTTTCTATAGGCTATTAAAGCACAAGCTGAACTGAATGGTTCAATATGCCGGACGAACTTATTAACTCGTTATGAAGAAGTTCTAACTGGTCATTCCGGTCGCACAAGCTTCATTGTCAACCATGAACCATTCCGCACAATTTGCCGTCGTTTAATGAATCTTTATCCAAACTATATAGCGGGTAAACAAATCGCGATATTACCGAATGACAACAACAAAGTCATGATACCAGTAGCTAATGCCTATGAACTGAAAGATGTCATGAGTCGTAGTAATGGCATACGTAACTCAAAGGCTTCCTTTCTGCCGCTCACAACCAACGACAATGATCGTCAGAAAAAATTACTCGACCCACCAGTTCAATTCCTACCCTGCTGTTGCTCTTGCATCACAGGCAAATGCTCAGAAATGGACAGCCGAACGGTTAAAATGGCATTGGCAGTTATAGATCAAAAGACAACTGCCCACCGGGACAGACAACGTTTGCAGAATACAGAAAGGCGCCTACAAAATATTGAGCAGAAACTGGAAAAAATGTTCGAATTGCTGCAGGACATACAAGCAAAATAGACTTAAATTTTGAACTATAAATTGTATTTTTTACTCATAAAAAATATATCAATTTCAATATAGTGTGAGTTATAATTTTATTTAATTTTATTTATATTTTTAACAACAATACACATAAATAACATTAATATTTGCATATTTTTTTAAAACAGTATATATTTATATTTTAGGCTAAGTTTTAAGTTAAAAATGAAAAACTGCATGTAAAGTTATTTAATAAAAACTTAATTAATTGTATATAATATATTTTAAAAATTATTCTACAAGAAAAATATTTAAAATATCAATAAAAAAATTTTTTTTAAAAAACTGACTTTAAATTACATCTAATCATATAGCATTTATCTCTTCCTTAAAATTTCACTGACGTTATTAATGAAGTTTTTCTATTTTCGTTGAATAGATTACATATTTTAATTTTTTTTAAATTAATTTGTACATTAAAACAAAGCAAAATATTAGTAATATTTGAAATTGAAGAGCAGACGAGCTAGCCAGAAAGGGTGCTTCAATACCACTCTCGGAACACCTAAATAATCTGAGCATATCGCTAACATCATGCAAATTGTTACTGAATTCTTTCCGTACTGAAATTTTTAATAAAAAATGGGAAAAGTCAACGATATGCAGGCATCTGTATGCAATCTGGTCACGTTTCGATAAAAAGAAATCCAAAATTCTCATTGAGATACCGCGTAGAGCTACCGTTCTTTTGGTAGATTTACTTACAGGTCACTGTAAACTAGGAATCATCATGCAACTAGGGAATCACTTTTAATCAAATCTGTCGCAGCTGTGGGGAAGATGATGAGAGTGCCTATGTCTACTATGTTTTTGCCCAGCTCATGCACGGCGGTGACTTAATACTTTAGAAGGACCTGAGTTTTTCCTTCATATACGGTAACAGAGTGGGCCAATAGGCAGTAGTGGATCCACTAGGGATCGCCGGAATAACCTAACCCTACCTAAGTGTTGGAAAAATAAGTAAATAAAAAAAATTCAATAAATGGGATCTGAAATTGTTAGAAAATAAATTTTTTTAATATGTTACAATATATTAAATTTTTTGTATTAATTTTATTAAATTATAAATAAATTATATATATAAAGTATGTTATATAATATATAATAGTTTATAAAATAAACTAAAAAAGTTTTGATTCTTTAGGATCAGTGGCGTAACTACATTTTTTAGGCCTGTAAGCAAATTCTAACTAAGGGGCCCCTACCAACATACTAAGGGGCCCCCTTTTTATACTCTTTACACGAAAAAATGTAAAAAGGGTATATAAGGTTTGTCAAGATTTTTGTAACGCATTAAAGGAAACTTCGGAAATACCATTAAGTATATATCAGTATACTTTTACAGTTCAAACTACTCTCTCAGCTTTTGAACTCTTCGAATAAAACTTTATACACATACTTTTCGGGAGCGCACCCTGTTCACCATTTGATTTGATTGAAATTGGACGTCTATTTCTTGTAGCTGTGATATAAACTAAACAATCGGATATAAGGTTTCTCCGTTTTTAATAAAGGTATTCAAATGGAATATGGTGTATACAGTACTGATATTTGCAAAAGACAACGTACAAAATTATTTTCAAATGTGTTTAAATTTAGATATAGCTTCCATATAAACTCTCGATCAAGACACATATTTTTCTTAGAAAAAATTTTTTATTTCATAAATAGGTTTAATATTTTATTTGAAGTACATACATATTATGTACTTTAAATTTAAAATTTACGTATCTTTTATAAAATGCAATATGAAGTTATTCCAACAAAAAACGTTTCGTCCTACTTTTGAGAATTTATTAAAAAGAAATACAATGAATACAAAAATTTATAGTGGGGCCCCCTAAATTCGGGGGCCCGAAAGCGTTGCTTCCAGTTGCTTCCCTGTAGTTACGCCACTGTTTAGGATATATATTAGTCTTTAAATTAGATAAAAAGTGTAATATCCATACTATAAGTTAACTAGATTGAATATATAATTTAATAACAAGAGTCGCGTTGATTTTGAATACATTATAAAAATAAAATAATCCAAATTTTTGATAGTGGAAAATAATTAACTTAAAACAAAATTAAACCTAAATAACTCAAGAAGAAGGCTAGATTGTACTTATATTGGTATCCTTACCTTTGTTATTTGTACTTGTATTCGACAGTTTCAAATTATTAAAATATTTTGTATGGTTATAATTATCCGGATACTCGGATTTCTTTTTTGAATAGATCAACTACTGAAAAAATGTTTTTCGAGCTTCAGAAAAGCTACTAACTAATATGGATACATCTATTCAACAAATAGTTGAAATATAAATGAGGTCACGTTACGCTATACACTGTTTCCTTGTTTCTATGTTTAAATAAGGAATATATATTTTTAATTAATCTTTAATTAAAATATAATAAAATAATATAATAATATTTATTTATAAAATACAGAAATCTTACAGAATAACTAATTCAGCCTTTAGATTATCAACCTTTTATAAGGAAGTAACCAGCGCTTACCTTTCAAATTTATATTTTTAATACAGTAGATCAAAAGGATAGCTATATGGGGAGTTGGTAGTACATAAAAATGCCCAAATTACGACCGATATTGTAATGAGCACCACCCTTCTCTCTTTCATGTTGATTATTGGTGAAGTAGATAAATAAACATTGGATATAGAACTTCCTGAACTATTTTATTGGTATAACAATTTTGCTTACTCTCCAGTTTATTAAAACAATTTACAAAAAATAAATTACAATTACAAAATTATTGCTTAACACCTTTCCCCCTCTGCTTTGTTTTCTGAGTACAACTATGCACTACATATTATAATCAAATGACATACTTACAAGATATACAAGTAAATTTTATAAAAGATATTTACATTTTAAATTTTATTTTATTTTATTAGTTTGTTTTTTTAGTTGTATTCAATATTATTTTTTTTTTTAATTTATTTAACTAGTCCTTAAAAATGTACTTAATATTCTCTGCATATTATTATTTTCTTTGAACAAACAACTCTATATATATTGTGAAAGCGTTTATTTTAGATTGAATCATGTGACTTTATATTTTTTTATTTATTTTACCTATTATATGAAACTATTTCAGCAATCAAATACTTTGTCAAAATTTTACAATTAATTAGTTTATTTTAATTTGAAATTAAAGTAAATTTAATTTGAATTTAATTTAAAATAAACTGCATAATAAATCTGTCGGAAATAGTTTTACCACAATTACAATGTATACAAATAATACACTTATAAACCATAAAAATAAATGAAGTCAACAAAAACTAAATATTATCTTTTCTTCATATATATACATAAATATTCAAGAAAATACAAAATATAATATTCAACTTGTTTATAAGTTTAATGCTTAGATACAATTCCATTAAGTTTGAAAAAATAATTTTAAAAAAATATTTACATTCATTTTAGGTTTTGTATATATTTGAATATAATAAAAACAATCAATAATTTTAGGTATAATTTAGAAAAAATATCACTTAAATTTTTTTTTAATGAACAATGCTTGTCTAATGCTTAAAATATCGCTTAAATTTCCACAAGTCTTATCTCTAAAATACTTATACATGCTTAAGTACAAAAATGTAATTTAGATCTTAATAATTAAATTAAAGCAATAATTATTTTTTATGTAATAATATCGCCTTTCTTATAACAATCAATAATAATAAAATATCATTATAGTCTCCAACTACTGCTTCAAGTACCCATATATATCTAAGGTTTCTTTAGGTCATCGTGCATGAATGTCGTTGCATTCTATATGTTCTGTGTGACGGACTCTTACTGCCTTTTGCTGAAACGAATGCTGGTAATGATTGACGTCTGCGTCGCACTGCTGGACTAAGATTGTAACGTATGTCAGATTGTTCTAACAATTGTTTGAATATACTCATGATGCCAACATTTTGCTTTGCAGAGCATTCAACATAAGCGCACTTCCAATCCTCACAAACAACCATTTCAGTAACTTCATACTGCACTTGACGTTTAGTAATACATAGATCAATTTTATTTCCAACAACAACAATTGGAATCCCCGGACCACGTTGCTCAATAATCTGTAAAAAAAGAAACATAATATACTATATTAGAGGATTGCGAGTTATACTATTATAATTGTGTTATAATAAAATATGTGCCTAAAAGCAGGCAATAAAATATTTGACATATTTCATTGCAGTTGAAATCAAATGTCGTTTACGATTGGCAGATCTAGATTGATTCTCGATCTGTCATATTTTGCTCGAATTTGTGAAAATGTTTCATTTAAATCAGCTCTTAAATTTAGGGTAAGATATTAAAACTGTTATAAATTAATTTCAAGTGTTACACATTTTGCTTAAAATTAACCAAACTAAAATAAAAACTCTACTAAAGGTAAATCTCTGTTCGCAGTGCATATTAGTGTGTAATAGTAAAAATAATATCTAAATACCATAATTACCGACTATTATTTACTCCAGATCAAAAAAATTGACAACCATAAGCTATATGCGAGTAAGCTATATGTAAGTTAAATCAAAAACATTGTCAGATATACTGTCATTAGAAGTTACGCTTTCTTATCCCAATTGATATCAACTAGTATTAACTAGTACTGCCATATCGAGTTAAAACACCAATAACTATAGAATGTGTTTACTTAAGAAAAGACACTAAAACTTAAATAATAACTTAGATATCAATTTCTTTTTTAGGCAGATTCTAAAAAGTAGGAGTGAGATAGGTAACTATGGCATGTTTTGAATTACTGTAATAAGATAAATTCGGTTATTTAAATGTAAAACAGAATTGTTCTGATGCTATGATACAATTAAGTAACTTTATGCAGAACAATCTAAAGAAAAGAGTTATTATTATGTAGTCATTTAAGTTTTTCGAGAGGATACTTGAACCCTTAGGCACTATAAAACAACAACGTTGTCCTTAAACATCCATTTGAAGAAGGTTAACTTTAAAGTATAGTATGTAGTATCTAGAAAACAATAAAAGACATATAGTATATAGTTATTAAGTATACTTAAAGCCTCGAGCACGAAATAACAACAAAACTTTTATTAAATTTTCACTGCTATAAAATAAACTATTAAGTGCTATATGTATATTCATATATATGTACAACATATCTGGAGAAAACACATTTTGTTGTAAATAATATCTATATATGTTAAAGGATTTTTAATTTTTATTTACATTACAATGTAATAACATATGTGAAAACAAATAATATTTAAAATTTCACAAAATTTGAAAAGCTTTTAGAAAACCTTTTTGTGACATATTTATACATAGCAAAATTGGGAAATATGTAAGATACACATAAAGACAGTTTTAAGATCTTTTTTATATTTGCATAAATACGAAATGTTTGTAATATTGTAATAACTTTTTTATTTACTCTCAATTAAACATTATTCAAAATTTATTTAGATAAAATCTCACACGAGCACTTTATAAAAGCAATGAATTTTAAGCATTTATATTTTCGTATATCTGATTCAGTTGAATAAAAGTAAAAGTATTTGTTTACTTTCACTTTCAATTCTACATTTACAACTCAGTTACACACAATATACGTAGTATTAAGAGCACCGAACGGCCTTGGACCAAATTTCATATTTGAGTTGTCATCTCCCATTCTGTATTCATGAGGTTAAAACTCAGCCAGACTGCAGACAGAAAAGCAACAATTCAATGGACCGAATCGACGTAAAATAATTTATGTAATACTCATACCATCCCATACCAAACACCATCGTAGCTAGTAGCATCCTCCAAATTTTACTATGAAATTTTCCTATGAAGCTTGCAGGAGGTATGAATTTATTTCAATTGTACATTTACTATTACTTCAACAATTTTATTCTATTTTTTATTTCATATACTTCTCCAAATTATTTTCAATAAAATAATTGAAATCTTTAAAGTGTAAGTAAATTCTTTGCATAAAAATATAAGGCTTTAATTAGATTTTAAATCTTACTTTTTAACTTAATACTCTTGAATTAAAGTCAAGGAAAAGCTTTCTATTAATTAGTTAAAATATAAAAATTCTGATTGTCATCAATCTTATTTATTTTCGCCCCATACACCATTATATTTTATGATACCTAAATTATTGTATATTTTTATAAAAATTACCATAGAACCAATAAAATTTATTTAAAGACAATGCTTATTTAAAGACAATATTCTGGCCATTCAATATTAATACTAACCTGTTTCCTTAAACTCTCAACCTCGTACCATGAATCCAAATCATCTATAGCATAAACTAGAATGAATGCGTCAGATGTTGTAATTGACAAGGCACGCATTGCTGGAAAGGTATATGAGCCGGAAGTGTCGAGAATTTCTAGGATTAACATAGAACCATCTGGTGTATCATATTCACCAACATGCATTTCTTCCACAGTCTTTTTATAGCGTTGATGATATTGATCATATAAAAATTGATTAATGATACACGTTTTTCCTACTCTCGCACTTCCCATGAAGACTACACGACGCTTCTGCTTACACACTTGGCTGTTGGCACAATTATTACGTGTTGGAAACTTAAGCATGGTCGTCAAAGAGGGCAAACGAAGTCGTTGACATGGCCCTGGTATCATAGAAATTAAATTATCCATCGCAACGATAAAACGAGTTATAAAATCTGTTGTTTAAAATTTTTATTTCCACTTTGAGAGTTCTTACAATGTAAATCCTTGAATCTGTGCCAAATTTAAATCACATCTAATTATTTTTTGGCATTTAAATTGGAGTCATTTTTTTTAATTCTTATGGCAAATTTTTGATTTACTCTTTACTGCAAAGAAAAACAGAAAATTATTTTATTTAATAATTTAATAATAATAGTATTAAATTAAATTAAAAACAGAGTAGTAACAATATATAGTATACAAATATATATACTGCAAGATCTCTTCTTAAAAAGCCCAACACTTCAGACTTGAGTTAAAGCCGCGAAATCGTTTCAAACCTTCATAGACTTAATCAGCCAAATATAATGGGTCAATATACATAATAAAAGAACTAATAAGATTAATTGACGAGAAATATAAATTATCATCAAGTCATTTATTTGTTCATTTATTTGATCATTTAAATGTTTTTTAAGAAATTCAAACCGTCGTTTGTAATATTTAATTGACTAAATGTAATCACAATTTATTACTTATCAACTCTGCATCTAAACTAACTATATTTTGACAAGATTTTTGCTTATATAGTATGTTACTCTCATTTTTTTTACTTTTACTTTAAAATTTTTGTTTAAAGACAGAATTCGAAAAGAATACTTATTTGCATTCGAATATAAAAACCATGTCAAAGTCTGGACAGTGTAGATGCAGGGCTAGATTTTCAATATTATATAGTAAAGCTGGCTTATATCACAACTAACATATCACAATCAGTTAGTTCTTCCCATTTCTATTGTATATATATATATAATATTTTATATATTAAAATGATTCCCGAATAGCTGATATTTAATGAGAATTAGCAACATCTGTCAGAGTATATATAAAGTTATTATGAGAAAAATTCGGTCTTCAGCAAAATTATTCAAAAATTTTTCGAAAAAAAAACAAAAACAACTCATAGACCTATACAAAGGTCATCTAATAGGTTAAAAAGAACTATACCACTCAAGCTATTTGGGTGAACCATTTTTATGATATGCGGTAATATGTTAATGAGCATTTATGTATATTTTTATCGAAATGTAGACTAGATACCTTGTTTCAAAATATACTATTACTTTTATCCTTTTACATTTATATAGTAACTTATTTTGTAATTCTGTCTTTTTAATTAAATTACTCTTTAATAAATTTTGTGAATAAATAATTCACAAATGATTTTAGTATAACAAAACTATGTAATTAAATTAAATCTTTTGTTTATGCGGCAATTTCTTCTTAGTAAATATTTAGAATTTTGTGTTGTAAGTAAAAACTATTGAAAACTCAAAGTTATATTCCAACAATAAAATAAATTCAATGAAAATTAATATTCTCTCCACAATCGCTTATTATTTCGAAGAAACTAATAAGTACTTATATTTTAATAGAATAACAACTTTCACAAGTTCTCTTACAAGAAATTTTCCTCAAGTTCAGTTAATTTATAATAACATACTTAGTCGATATCATAATTGCATGAATTCTACTGAAACTTAACAACAACTCAAGCCCATGGTTACTAGGGAAAATTAAGTGGAAGCACACAGCTAACAAAAACTTTCTGAAATTTTAGTACCATAATTGCATTAAATGCTTTTTAAATGCCTTCAATTAAATAAATATATAAAATTATTATGAATTATTTATATGTTTATATTTTTTTCATTTTATATATATTTATTAAATACATATTTATTTAACTCATTTTTTCTCATTATTGAAAAGTACTCATTTATTATAACATGAGTAAATATTTCATATATCCTTATTAACTTATACTTTTTTAAGTTTTTTCGATTGATTTTTTAGGATTTTCTCAAGCTTGGCTCATTTTTTAATCACCAAAAGAATATTATTTGAATTTGAGATTTTTCACTTTCTGGAAATTTTACATATCCAATTAGAAACACAAGGTTTGGAAGAGTATATAACGTAAATTAGTAAATAACCCTTTTCAAATGATGAAAAAGTGTTACTTTCAATCATAAACATCGGAAAATTATAAAAGTAGGCATATATCGCTTCAGTTAGGCATATAGACGAATTAGTTCAACTTAGTTGAAAAGTATATATAGAAATAAGCCACATCAAGTATGTTCTTTAAGTATATTAAAACCACTGAACAAGAATATACGAGAAATAAAATAAAAATGTGCTATTTGACAACACTAAAAATAAGAAGAATTATTAACTAAAAGTATCAACTAACATAGCTAAAACAATAATAGAACAATTTAACAAAAAATGTAAATACACAACTACTATGTAGACTATTTCTATCATAACTTGCAAAATTTAGAGAAGTAATATACGAAAATAGTGCTAACTAGAAGTACTAAAAGAACAGATGAATAAACTTACAAGAACTTTCTGTAACAAATGTAGGTAGTTAAAGAACTTTAGAACATCTTTTATGTGTATGTCCTGTATTGTCACGAAGACTATAAACATAGCTGAGTGCTTCAGAATTTGTGAAATTAAAGAACGTCTCAGGAATAAAGCATCAAGAGCACCTTAATTCAAAAAAATCGAGTTGGCACCCAACATGTTATCTATTACAAATATACATAAGGTTTCTTCGCATCTGGTATCGCAACAAACGAATAAGTCTATAGGTAACTTACGGTTACAAGTTAATCTTACCTAAATTGATATAGAAGCCCTCTTTATAAAGAATTTAGGTTTTCAAGGAAAAACACAATAGAAAAATGAAAAACTCATGAAATTCTTGCAAATAAAAAGAATTATTTTTTGTAATAAATTCACAAATTTTTTTAATGTTAAGATAATAATAAGTTTATAACCAATTACAAAAACATGCACAATTTAATCAATAATTTTTGTAAAATCTTCTGACATTTTATGGGCCCTAAGAATTGCGGTGCCCAAAATGGATTGCTGATTTCATTGCTAATATTTTGCAAATTGATAAGAAATGTTATATCAAATATTTAGTAACATACCAAATAATATAAAATTTATATTACACTATTTAGTAATTATATATACAACGCAATTTGATAATGTTTTTGTTAAAATTTCAACTCGGAAAAATACCGAAAGCAATCAAAAAAAGCTCAAATTCCATAACTTTCGCTTTTAATAAAACAAAATTTTATCTCTTTTTATTGCCCAAACAAGACTCGGCAACCTCCAATGAAATCAAATTCATTCATGAAAATTTCTGAATTTGAAGGCACGTCAAATGTTATCGATTTTCATATACTCAAATGCGGAATAAATTGATTTTTTTGTAGTCATTTAGTGATAAAATTTATAAACAAATCAACATATGTAATTACATATTTATAGATATTCAAATAAAGTCTCATCATTAATGCAATCAAATAAAATATATAGTACGGTATATCTATTCTAATTGTAGCTCACCTGCTCACCACTGTATTTAGATACTTTTCTGATTAGTTGAGCAAATTATTTAATTTTTTTTTTGTGATTTTTGTAAAACTCCTTGCACTTTGGACTTTATCAATCATAAGTTACGAATTTTTATCAGAGTTAATGTTTTATTTATTTTATTTGTAATACATGAATACGAATGTGAATAAATTGTTTTTATAAAAAAAAATTAATTAACAATGAAAATGAAAAACTTTAAATAAATGTTTATATTTTACATTTATTTATTTATTTTTATAATTTATAGAGAAATTTATAAAGAATATAGAGAAGTGAACTACAATAACAAAAATTAAAATTTATTTTAATTTATATTAATTATATTAATTTATATCATTCTTTCATTTAAAATTTATTAAATATAAATAATTAAATTAATATAAAAAAATATAATAAATATAAATATATAATATAATATATAAATATTGAAATTATTAAAATTTATAAAAAGGTTTTTTCAAACAATAGTGAACTATAACAACAAAAATTCATTTTATATTATGACCATACAAATGTTTCAAGTATTGCCAAATACCGTCATCAGTAGTCTTGGAAATAATTCTTACATATAATTATTCGTAAATAAATTTTGAGGCTGCAAGTACTTGGAATCGAACTCGTGCCCTACGAAATTTGAAGCTCAGAGACAGCGCTCCTTAACCAACTGACCCAAAGTCGTACTTGACTTTTATGTTCACAAATTTTTCTGGAGTTTTGTTAATTTGCTGTGAAAGTTTCACAAATTCACTTGTTGTGTTTATATTGGAATAAAATTATAAACCAGCTGTAGAATAATTGAATTAATAAATCGTATTTTCTTTAGTTTTTAATTGTTAAATTTCAATACTAGTATGTTTGAAATTTATTGTATATTCTGGAGATGAGACCATTTTTAAAACTAATTTTATTTATTTAGCATTGATTAATTATCCTGTAAATATATATATATATTTAATTCTTAGATAATGAATAATAAAATATTTAAGAATAATGTATAACATTTTAGAAAAAAATGTTTTAATTTTTTAAATTTTTTTTTTAATACTAATTAATTAAATCCTTATTAAATATCCAATATCGGTTGCTGCGCTCTACACTTAGCAGACGAGATTAACAGAACAAAATCAGAAATGCAAATAGTCTGGATAAAGCATACTTAAGTAGACCAATAAACTATATTATTCATGAATCGACATAATTAGCTATTACCATAATTGAACGTTAGATTTAAATTACTAACAGAGTCTATATGCTACACTCAAGTAAACAGTATCACAAACATGCAATGCAATACAACTTAATCCTTTAATGATAACATTTTAACAGACATACATATACCTCAAATAGATATTTTGCATTTAACACAAATGATAAAATTTAAATATTCTTACTAATTTTCATAATTTTTTAATCTTATAAATTTTCTAACTTTCCAATAATAAGCAGCACGAAATCATTTTATCCAAGGAAGTAAAATTACCTTAGTAGACAGATATTCCATGCCACAGCAACTTTAAATTAAAACAGTGGCTTATATATACGTTTATATATTTATAATTAACGAGTATAAATAAATGCACTTTCACTGGCTTTGTTCATTAAGATTATTAAAAATTAAATTAAATAATTTTTGATTTAATTGTCAGAACCGCGCAAATATCTTCTTCTTTATGTATAAAACGAATTTGTAACAACAACTCCTTTATTGCTTTTTCTACTAAATCACTCCTCACTCAAGTAAAACCGGCTAACGTTTGGAATATTTGAAATCAAAGACCTCCTTTTATATCTTTTCAATCATTTTTTTCAATCTCTCTCAGTTTGTCTGAATACTCCATAAAAATAAATTTCAATACAAAAAAGAAGTGCATGCGCAATAAAATCCTGATATGATATATCTACCATGGGTAATTTCAACAAATTCAACTCAAAAATTTTTAATAATAAAAAAAATTAATAATAATATAGATTATTCTCAGATTAAGAGAAATAAATCAAGATTCCAGAGATGCAAATTCCATTTTTGGTTAAAATCTATATTTTTGTACTTATATGTAGACACTTTCTATATCTTTATAGAAGATAGTTTGGACTACGTCTAGGAGATCAATGTCTGGTAGATACAACACATATAGACTTATCAGATTTCCACAATATTATCTGAAAGACGATATGTTCAACATTTCAACGGTAGCAACAGGTAGCCTCCTCCCTACAATTTTGAAAGCATTACATTTCGTCTTTCAGATAATATAATTAATAGTGTTCGTATTGAAAGTGTTGATATTTTTATTAGCACAAACCGTCTTAACATTATCTATCATATATACTTATAGTAATACATCAACTATTGTATTTATCAAAAGGAACTCGGCATAGTTCAGTCAACTTAAAGTGAAGTTAAATAAAATTAATTCCATCAGATATTTTGTTTATTTTAACAACATATATTTTAATATTTTTATATGTTTTTTTTTACAATATTTTGTTGTAAAGTAATTCTTTCTTTTCGTTTTTTAAGTGCTGTTAACTGGTAATTTATTACATATTCTTTTTTTTTGAATTCTTTGACTTTTACTTGGATGTGTTATTATATTTCACATATATATTTTATTATTAATATATGTATATATTAATGTATATTATTTTAAATATTTTATATTTCACAAAGTGTGTGAGTGAATTGCTAATTAACATATATTCGATTCCGTAGATCAATTCATATATGACTAAATGCACAAAATGTACAATACAAAATGCTTCTCTAGATGTATGACTTAACTTCTTAAGTAAATAATATTAAGGATTTTTAGGAAATGACAGATTATTTTATAGTTGATAAATATTTTTCAATTTTTTTATCTAAACTATGCTTCAATTCTGGTGGCTTTGAAAACGAACACATGTCAAATTATCAAAACTTTCCTCAAAAGGATCCACTACTGTTAGAATATATATGCTTTATGCTTTAAAAATGAACATCCGTCAAATCAACAAAAATTACCTCAAAAGGATTGAATACTGCAAGAATATCTTATATTTATTAATGCGGACAAACCCCAACTCTATACGCTTTGAAAACGTACTTTCGTCAAGAGCATCAATCAAGACATCAAAAATACCTCAAAAAATTTAATTTGAGTAAGAATAAATTATACTTAAACTCTATACATTTTGAAAGCGTACATTATGAATGCTTTAAGAATATCTTATATTTATCAAGGCAGACAATCCTTAAACTTTATATGTTTTAAATATGCCCATTTATCAAGAATATCAATCAAGTCATCAAAAACTACTTCCAATCAGTACAGCAAGATGTCTCGTTAAGGACATTTCAATAATGATAATATTATTTATAAATGGTCTTGGTCAAAAAATATTAAATTACACAAACGATGGTAAAACCTAGATTAGAGACAAAGAATGTAACGCTGTGTGCTTGGTGGGGTTACAAGGGTATAATCTATTATAAATTATTATCGTCTGGGCAATTTAACTTTAGTGAATGATGCTTTTATGTATCTGTTTTTCTGTATTTGTGCAATAATATGATTAAGCGGAATTTGACGAAAAATTAAATAAATTTATCCACAGTAATTTGGCAATGAACTTCAAAAACTGTTGCTTTAGAAGAGAAAAAGTTTCATTTGAAGAGCATTCATCAGAGAATTTATATACATTTTTTATTTCCTTGCAGGCATATTTATTGAATTTTAATATTTACCTATTGTTATTATTAAATCGTTTCTTTTATCTTAAAAGTGACCAACAATCCTTTATAAGAGAATCCAGGTATTAGCTTTAGTAATCAATCCTTATAAGTAGTATTTAAAAGAAGAGATGTTGTGAAGTTTTTTAAGTTCAGCTTAATAAAAATCATTTAAAAAAAAACAACAAAAAATTCATATGCACAGTTTACTAAAATCTGCAATTATTAACCAACCAAAGTACGTATATATTCCTTACGCTCCACAGGTCAATGTAACTACAGGCAGGTATCAATGGTGACTGGCTTTGTTCCATGCAAAGCCAGTTTGTTTAGAACATTGCAGGATTGAAACAAATCTGTGCTGCATCATTTGTTGTTCTGTTTAATATTTATGAATTGACTGAATTTGAAGTCATACAATTTTCATTCCGTATATTCAGCAAAATTTATCATGCATATATAAAACTCATATGGAAGTAAATTTCCTGAGGCGGCAGGCACATTCGCATCCAATATTTCAACCAGTACGTTAGATATAAGCATACTATAAATATGTAAAATTTTTGAATTCCTGTGAAATTAAACAGGAGAAAACTTCATTTTCACTTCTTCAATATTGGAAAATCTTTTTTAAACAAAAATTTTCGTATAATTAGAACTATAACATATGCTTTGGCATGAAAGTAAAATTTTGAGAAATGAAATATTTTATATATATTTTTTTTATATATTTTGTATATATTAAACTATATATATATATTTATTATATCATATTTATTTATATTTTATTTTTTACCAACAAATGATTTAAATGTTGTTTTTAAAATTGTTTAAATAAAAAGTGTTAAATCATGATTTATTATTTTTTTCTTAAATAAATATTTTCTTTGCCTTATATAAAATTTATAAATTATATAAAATTCAAATTTTTTTTAGAAAAACATATTTAAGTAAAAAAAGAACTTTTAAGAGCCAAATACTACAAAATTAAATTTCTATTTAAAGCAGTCAATGAACTGTTAAGTACTTTGTTCGAATATAGCAAACGTAGATTGGCTACTGCAAGTGGTTAACCTTTTTAAAATACATCCTATTCTGGTTTCATCGATATCGGTATGGAGTTTGTATAGGACTTTCGGAAAGAATTAGTATTATGTTTAAATTAATTGAATCAAATAAAAATTTATTTATTCAAATAATTTTTGATTTAGGTTTTATACTTTTATTCGCTTATTATTTATACATTTTATTTCTTTCTTTACACTTATTATTTATACATTCTTTTTTCCGCTTATTATTTATACATTTTATTTCTTTCTTTCTTTCTTTTAATTCGAAAGACTGTTAATACAACATATTATTTCTATAAAAAAAAATATTAAACTAACCTTCTTTTCTCTTCTTTTCCTTTTCATTATAAATAGTAAATAAAACTTATTAACCCATTTCGGACCGTGGTGCACCACGCGATAGCTTTGAATATTTTTTAATACTCAAAGAATATTTTATACATTTTAGGAGAAGATAAAGTGAGAGTAATCTTTCAAATAAATATAAAACTTTTCTCAATTACTTAAAATTGTGTTATTTTCCTATTTACTTTGGAAATTTCACCGTAATATTTCAAGTCTGAAATTGGATAGTACATAATGGGTTAAACTCCCTTATACACTTATTAAAGCACCTATAAATTGAAACTTTAATTGTTTAGCTAAACTTAATGTAATTGTCAAATATTATTTACTTTTTATTACTTTTTAATGTTATTTACTTTTTTTCTTACTCCAACCGCATTTCTTTTATTTTGTTAGCAAAAGCATTAATATATAACGTACAACACTGCGTATGAGTACTTATAAATGCAATATAAATATGCAAATACTGTAAGTAGAGTATCTTAACAGTTTATTCACTCATCCAATCTGTTGTCTGTAATTAATTTTATCTGCAAATTTAAGGCTTCTAAGAAACTTAGGAGCAATTGCATTTAAACAATTTTTTTACAATAAAATAATAAATTTTAAATAAAATTCTATATATTTACTAAACGTTTCTGTTTTATTTTCATTCGATTGTATGCTTTTGTAATTCATTTCTATTGTTTAAAGCTTTCAGAGGTATTTATTATTGTTTTGACTGTTACAAGGACATTACCGATGAGAGCATAATTTCTGTTATTGGTTTTTGAATTGAATTTCATGAAGTGAATTCCTAATTTTTGACAGGACAATGAACTGTGCTTTGTGTCTGTCACATACTCGTATAAAATTACAGTGTATTGAATCAGTGAAATCAAGTAAATTAATTCATTTAAATGGAAAAGCTTAATAACAATTGTTTGCTAAAATTTGAAATTAATAAAATATTGTTTTAAGCACATTATATTATCTTTACTCAAATAATTTGTTAAGAATTAATAAAATATTTTATAAAATTTATAAAGTCAAATTTATAAAGTTTATAAATTAATGGAAATATTATCAGAATAAATATAAGTAAATATATGCACTGGCGCTCCAAGTCGAAACAAAGTCGCAAAAAAATACAGATTAATTGCATAGATACTTACCTAAAGTAGTACTGACTACTCGAGAATACACATAAACCTGATAGATTTAAAGCAATATTTAACATTTCTTAATCTTTTTAATCAATTTCCAACAGGCGAAAGAGTTGATGAATGAGCGACAAAATTTTTAGAAAATATTGAGATGAAATACAGCATAAAGCAATAAATTTTGCATATTACTTTCTCGAAGCTGCTTGAGCATCAATAAAGCATCGATGCCATTGTGATTCTTCTGGCATCGATGCTACTATAAATTACTATAAGCTGCTGGGTTATTAATATAATGCAAGAACTATAAAATTAGATATTTCAAATATGTAATCATTGTGTACTCAAGTAAAAGTTTTAAAAAAAATAATTAACTAATCTAAATAATACCATTTGGGACAGTTTTCAGTAGTAATTATTAATATCAGTAAATAAAAGATAAATATTATGTAATTTGACAATTTAGTCTATTCGTAATCAACCTATAATCCAACAATCTTAAAGTAGTTCTTGCAAATACTGGCCAATAATAGACGAACTACACTGTGCGGTGTCAATATTTTCGAAACATGTCAAATCTCTGATAATACCCGCCGTGGACATTTTGTTTTGCAAATTTCTATTACGGATTACATTTCTTTGTGGACAAAGCACACAAAGTTATTGACCTAATTGAGCAATTCTGCATGACACCGAAAATAACTTCGAGACCTATATTTTGGAAGTTATGTTTATATCCTGGAGACAAGATGTCGAAACTGTGGTTTAAACTCGCTATCATTTTGCAAGTTTCCATTTCGAGTCATCTTCTCTGATGGACAAAGTCTATAAAGTCATTGACCCCATTAATGAATTCTGTAGGACATCGACATTTATTCTGAACCTATAATCTTAAAAAAGTACTTACTTACTGGAAACATCATTGACATTGCGAATCTGTGATGATACCTGCTTCGGCATGCTGTTTTACAATTTTTCATTCAAATTAAAGTTTTTTGTGAACCAATACCGCGAAGTTATAGACCTTATAAAGCAATTCTGTTTATGCTTATGTCGAAAATTAATTCTGGAGATATAGTTATTCAGCTTCAATGGCCATGTTATCAGCAAACTCATTCATTTAGGAGTTAAAGACATACATATTCAAATACATAATACTAAATTAAATTAATATGTACATAGCAATATAATATAGAAATGTCATACATAATATTAATGTAGTAATTTTAGTGATAGATACTTGAGGTAAGGGAATCCTTAAATGAATATATGCCTTTATATATTCTGTTCATATAACCGTTTCAAATAAGTTTATTAAAACTGATGTTATTGAAAATCGTACGACACTTTTGACTACTTCATCGGATATTTCGTTCCTAAGAATGTTCCTATGTTCCAGTACCCATATTGAAGTAATTGATAGATATACAGACTTTTCTAAAAATGCTAACATTACTGGATAAAACTTACACAGTTTTAATATAACGCTTCTAATATTTAAAACTGAATTTCAGTTCTTAGAAAAATTTTTAAAAATATATTTTTATAAGGGCAAAGCATTCATTTATGATTAAACAATACACACATAGTTATCAATCGATTCACCTTTGGCTGTGATTAATTAATGTCTTTTAAATAATATATATTACTAATATATAAGCAATACATACATAACCTTAAATTCTTATCTAACCTAAAATTGTGTTATGACCAAAAACACATTAAATGTCGTGAAAAAAGATGTTTATTTTGCTTTAAAATTGATTCGAATTTTTCGTTATGAGAATTTAAGTAGAATTTATTTATAAATAAAATGTCCTGTGGTGCACGTGTTATTCTACATATGTATCCTGAATAGCAGTGCCACTGAGCATTAAACTGGGCTGAACCGTAGATAGCGACATTCCATACGCACCTGTATGTATGGCAAGTATCTACTAATAATTCATATTTACGATGGGTATGACGAAAAATATTCATATGCCATATTATGTTGAACAATCATTGAACTTGAAATATATATATGTTCAATATTATGTTTATACAGGGTTACCAATTTTATGCAAATAAAAGTGAAAATAAATAAAATGCACTTGTAAAATTTAATAAAATTTATTTTTCGCTATGTTGAAATATATTCAAAAATCCTACACGGCATATATAACAACACTTGATCCTTTTTATGTGATTTACGTTGGCTTATTAGTATATAATTGGCTATAACTTGATTATAACTTATTGAATGTCCATTTCAAAACATAGAATGCTTGAGAACTATTTACACATAAATAGAATCCTTTCTATTACGACACAAAAAAAAACCTCCAGTAGTGAGAAATTGCATTACCTTGATGATTAAAAGGCATCTCCAATATGTGAAATACCATATCCGGAATATTTCTCACGTTTCAAATACATACTTCATCATCATAATCATCAGCATTATCCATAGATATACAGTCCATATAGGATCTAAACTTGTTTCACGACATTCCTCCATTCTTCTCAATTGTTGGCTTTTAACTTTCAGTTGATGACACTCATATCCCTCACTCCTGTCACTCCATTTCTTTCTCAGTCTTCATTTTCTTCTATTGTTTTTTCTTCAGTTTTCTTCTACAGTTGTTCTAATTTCACTCTCGAAGATTCACTCGTTGCTGCTCTTTTTTTGGCATCCGCACAACCTGTCCTATCCATTTCAAGTGTTGTTTTTTTATGTGCTTGATTATTGTGTCACCTTCCATCAGTTGATCGAGTTCATTATTATATTTTATATGATATCAAATATACACTTAACAGGTCGTATTATGTCTTCCATATCTATATCTTTAATTTCAGGGTTTATGAAATTGATAATTCAGTGATTAGAGTGGATAGAGTGGATAGAATTGATGATTTATGGGCATACCTTCGTCATTTTAAAAAGATACAGACCTGTCACACCTCTACACACAATATCATTCATGCAATCTGTTTTTGTGCATTTGATCGAAGTCTCCAATAGAAGTAGATGTTATTCTAATTTACTTTTGGAATCACAAAACGGATGACCCTGTAATATGTATTTTTACTCCTTTGAAGTACCTTAAAAAACAAATTAAACACAAAAACTTAACATTCATGTATTTATCAAAATCATATAATATAAATAAGTTTATAATATAAGATCTATCTTAATAATTCTGTAA
>NC_051847.1:24263132-24265286 GCF_002237135.1 Teleopsis dalmanni | reverse complement strand
CTACTAAAGGTAAATCTCTAGTCCCATCGCATATTAGTGTGTAATAGTAAAAATAATATCTAAATACTATAATTACCGACGATCAAAAAAATTAACAATCATAAGCTATATGTGAATAACATTGTCAGATATCCTATCATTAGGTAGGATTTACGCTTTCATATCCCAATTGATATCAACTAGTATTAACTAGTACTGCCATATCGAGTTAAAATGGACTCCAATAACTATAGAATAACTTTCCAATAACTTTAATTAAGAAAAGACACTAAAACGTAAATAATAAGTTGGATATCAATTTCTTTTTTAGGCAGATTCTAAAAAGTAAAAGTGAGATAACTTTAAAGTATAGTATGTAGTATCTAGAAAACAATAAAAGACATATAGTATACAGTTATTAAGTATACTTAAAACCTCGAGCACGAAATACCAACAAAGCTTTTCTTAAATTTCTACTGCAATAAAATAACCTATTAAGTGCTATATGTATATACATATATATGTACAACATATGTGAAGAAAACACATTTTATTGTAAATAATATCTATATATGTTAGAGAATTTTTAATTTTTATTTACATTACAATGTAATAACATATGTGAAAATAAACAATATTTAAAGTTTAACGAAATTTGAAATGCTTTTAGAAAACCTTTTTATGATATATTCATATGTAGCAAAATTGGGAAATATGTAAGATACACATAAAGACAGTTTTAAGATCTTTTTTATATTTGCATAAATACGAAATGTTTGTAATATTGTAATGATTTTTTTATTTACTCTCAATTAAATATTATTCAAAATTTATTTAGATAAAATCTCACACGAGCACTTTATAAAAGCAATGAATTTTAAGCATTTATATTTTCGTATATCTTATTCAGTTGAATAAAAGTAAAAGTATTTGTTTACTTTCACTTTCAATTCTACATTTACAACTCAGTTACACACAATGTACGTAGTATTAAGAGCACCGAACGGCCTTGGACCAAATTTCATATTTGAGTTGTCATCTCCCATTCTGTATTCATGAGGTTAAAACTCAGCCAGACTGCAGACAGAAAAGCAACAATTCAATGGACCGAATCGACGTAAAATAATTTATGTAATACTCATACCATCCCATACCATACAGCAGCGTAGCTAGTAGCATCCTCCAAATTTTCCTATGAAATTTTCCTATGAAGCTTGCATGAGGTATGAATTTATTTCAATTGTACATTTACTATTACTTTAGCAATTTTATTCTATTTTTTATTTCATGTACTTCTCCAAATTATTTTCAATAAAATAATTGAAATCTTTAAAGTGTAAGTAAATTCTTTGCATAAAAATATAAGGATTTAATTAGATTTTAAACATCACTTCTTAACTTAATACTCTTGAAATAAAGTTAAGGAAAAGCTTTCTATGAATTAGTTAAAATTATTAAAATTCTGATTGTCATCAATCTTATTTATTTTCGCCCCATACACCATTATGTTTTATGATACCTAAATTATTCTATATTTCTATAAAAATTACCATAGAACCAATAAAATGCACTGCTTATTTAAAGACAATATTCTGACCATTCAAAATTAATACTAACCTGTTTCCTTAAACTCTCAACCTCGTACCATGAATCCAAATCATCTATAGCATAAACTAGTATGAATGCGTCAGATGTTGTAATTGACAAGGCACGCATTGCTGGAAAGGTATATGAGCCGGAAGTATCGAGAATTTCTAGGACTAACATAGAACCATCTGGTGTATCATATTCACCAACATGCATTTCTTCCACAGTCTTTTTATAGCGTTGATGATATTGATCATATAAAAATTGATTAATGATACATGTTTTTCCTACTCTCGCACTTCCCATGAAGACTACACGACGCTTCTGCTTACACACTTGGCTGTTGGCACAATTATTACGTGTTGGAAACTTAAGCATGGTCGTCAAAGAGGGCAAACGAAGTCGTTGACATGGCCCTGGTATCATAGAAATTAAATTATCCATCGCAACAATAAAACGAGTTATAAAATCTGTTGTTTAAAATTTTTATTTCCACTTTGATAGTCCTTACAATGTAAATCCTTGAATCTGTGCCAAATTTAAATCACATCTAATTATTTTTTGGCATTTAAATTGGAGTCATTTTTT
>NC_051847.1:24258864-24263032 GCF_002237135.1 Teleopsis dalmanni | reverse complement strand
TATTATATTATTTCACCGTGTTATTATATATTATATATTTTATTATTATATAATATTATAAACAAATAACTTAATCTTGTTTTAAATATGTAATACGAAAATTGTATTATTAGAAAATCTAAATCGATTCATATATTAAAAACAATATTTATTATTTCAATCCACTTCATAACTCATTATTTCATTTAAGGCTATATCAACACGCATTATAATAAATAAAATTAATTACAGACAATATTTTAAACATAAAAATGTTCACATAATATCGCTTTTATTAGAAACAGTTTTAAATATATTATCGTATTTAATCACCCGCAGCGCTTAGGAGATATACTAGTTCCTACCCCTATTATAAAAATCTATAATAAAACTTGTTGCCGTTCCTAAGTTGAGCAGTCACCTGTGACAGTTTCCTTCACATAAATGCTTCCAAAGGAAATCAAAATTTGCCATGTTATGAAAAAATGTCATCATTCTTAGTTATGAGCTTCAATTTAAAGTAAGTAAAGTGATATAAGAGCAGTCGATGGAAATGCGCCCAGTCATTTATTTATTCACACGATGTGCACTGACTAGAAACTCTGAATGTACTGGAGAGAATGTCTTTCCTTACGAGTACAGGCGATGAAGGCCTATGCACTTGCAAGTGTTTAATTTAACGATATAATTGCCCGCAGCATTTTAGCTTCAAGTAGAAAAGTTAAAGTAACGTATTTTTCTTGTTTTTTTTCTCTCCGTTTTATATCTTAAAAATTATGTACGACGATTACTTACACCGCCTCAGTAGAAACTATTAAGGTTCTTTTAAACTGTGTTTTGCCTGAAGATAAAATCTTTTTCTCAATGCAATTAGACATATTATGAAATTGTGAGATAACTTAAGAAAGTGAAAATACGTTAAAATATTTAATTAAAAACAGCTACTGCAGTTTACATAGATCATATGTACATATTTAGAAAATTTTAATTGTTACTCCATCTGAAATCAAGGATTTAATAGTTAGTTTTATGTAATACCTTTTATAGTATAAAATTCTGTAAAAATTTTTCAGTTTTAGAAAAAAAAATTGAGTTTATTATGTAATTTCAAAAAGTTAAAAAAATTATTGGTAAAATCGATTTAGATCAACAGAATTATATTCTAAATTGTTTTAATATACAAGAAGTTTTTAGATATCAAGGCTAAATTTCCAATGATGAAGTTCTCAGGACACTAAGAAAACATACAAAATTATTAACAAAAATAAATAAAAGTTAAATAAATAACTTTTATTTATAAATAAATAAAAGGAATAAAAGTTACAGGTTTTGGACATGTAATACGTAACCGAAACATTCCACTTCTTAACATGATTAAACGTCGAAAGAACATTTAAAGAGAGTACCTCGATCATAGTCTAGAGCAGGGCTGTCAAAAGCACGGTCCAAGGGCCACATGTGGCCCGCAACATGTTTTTAATCTACTACAATTACGCAAATTTTCTTTTGGTGTACTGGTAAAACTACATTATTTTAGTTTTATGGTATATGTACCAAATATATGAATTTAAATTGATAAATTAATAAAACTTAATTTAAGGTAATTTTATTTTTATCGAAAACATCTATGAACGTATATATTTGCTTCTGCGATCTCCAATGTGTAGAGTGAAAATGAAAACGAAAATTGTAGGAAGGAGATCACTGGTCTTGTCCTCTCATATCAACATAACTTTATACCATATGCTGACTATGCCATCCGTAACACCCGGTTCAGGCACACTCAACTCAAAACTGCACTTCGAAGACATAACCAGCTTAACTGCTGCTCTACTATAAGCAGCTTATTCGTCCTCTCCTCACCTACGCTTTCTCTATTTGATCAGCCATCACTTGCGCTCAAACGAAAAAATCAGCTTGTTTGAGCGGAGACTTCTTCGTGATTGCACCAACTATAAGCGCAAACTAATGGCAAGCACTTCTCCATCTCAACACTTTATGACAATGCCAAGATCACGAGTACCTCTTGACACTCGCCCGTAGGTACCTCACCCGGCTCCATGACCTCCCTCCCACAGAAGACACAGTTCAGCAAGGTTTATTGATCTAATTTCTTTAGTATACCAACGTGGCCTAATCGGTATCGTTGATTAGTTCCTTAGTATACCAATGTGGCCTAATCAGAAGCATTGATTAGTTCCTCAGTATACCAACGTGACCAAATCGGTGATGTTGTTTTTCTTCTCATTTCAGGAGAACATAATTTAATTTCTTTGTAATTAAATTTCTTTTTGATAAGTATACAGTATTAGTAAACTGCTTTTTCAACTGTAAATATGTACAGAATAAAATGTTATAAACTAAATCAAGGTACAAGTCTTTCAATTTATACTACTAGACGATTCAGGGTTGCAAAGAAAAATGTTCTTGTAACACTTCTGGAAAACCATGAGCTATCCTAGCTATCAACACCCGTAAATACGTTAATTACTTCATGTCAGATCGATGACTCTGTTTTAAGGTTCACTTGAAATTAGTTTTACTATATTATATATTTAATTATTTTTAAATGTTAATATTTAGCTTTATTTCATACAAAAATAATATTATATATACTATGGGCTTTGAACGTGTTTAAAAAAATGCAGTTAAAACAGCTTTAAAACTGAAATCTTAATTAGAAAATTTAGAAAATTTATATAGTTAATGCATAAATAGGATATTTTGCTATTCAAATCGATAGTAATATATACACATAGTAATTACAATTATTGCCATTCTCGAGTCAAGCACTAAAATTTAAGAAGTCACGCTGTCTATTAATTTTCAATCAGAATGTTCACATATTCTAATAAATTTAATATTTTTGATTCAAAATACTGACCACAAAAATAATTTTTATACAATATTGTCCTTGCTGTGGACATTTTCGAATGTCCTATCCCATTCGTACGGGTACTCGTATAGATAAGTGAACATTATTTATTAGGTTTGAAAATCAATTAGTCAAGGAATATCACCAGGGGTGCGGCTCTTTAAGTATTTTTTCAAATTGACCGAGAAAAGATGCAAATACTTTAATTAAACGAAAATAAATATAAATAAAATAATGTGCTATAAAACATATTAGATTTTCTTTTTAATGAGCTAACGATTGCAATGGTGAACGTAAATCCAGAGGACCTCAACATAATTTACTTTAGTTTACAATCATTTATTGTGTTATCAATAACAAAGGAAATGGGTACCTCAACAGTAGACCAATTAGATTTGTAGAAATCTATCGCAATTAATTGACCAATTGTGAAAATATTGTTTGGGGACAATATTTCGCATTTCTCTTATTAATTCTGGAATAAATTTACCCGCGCATGGATTTACTACATAATGAAGTAACTGCAAGTAATAAAATAAGAAAACTTATATTGCGTCAATTATTCCTTCTATTTTGTAGTTCGCTTATCTATGGCATTACTCGTACTTCCTTCGTATTTTTCATATCCTTAATTTCTTCCTACCTTGTTGAAATTTTCTATCAATGTCAAACTAAGTATTTGGTACCGGAAGTTAAGAATGTTTAAATAATAGCATGAATCGTATTTTTCTATAATTTATTTCATCCGTTTGCAATCTATGGTATAGGATAATTGTTAAGAGGGCAAATTTTAGAAAAAAATTCAAAATTTCAATTTTATTAATTAATTAAAGTTAAAATTTTATTGACAAGCTGCAGTTTCTTCTTTAAAGTGATTTCTTAATAAAATTTCGAACAGTAGTGCTACAAACTACGAACTACAACAACAAAAGTCACATTTTATATTATTTTAATTAAATTAAATTTTTGGCTGACCATCACAGCTATTTCGAGTCTTGTCAAATACCCATCACCAGTGGTCTTAGAAATAATTCTTGTACTTAATTACTCGTAAATAATTTTTTTTTGAAACTGCAAGTACCAGCAAACGAACTCGTGCCCTGCCAAATTTGAAGCACAGAGTCAGCGCTCCTTAACCAACTGACCCAAAGTCGAACTTGACTTTTAAGTTCGCACATTTTTCTGGAGTTGTGTTAATTTGCTGTGAATTAACAAATTCATTAATTTATTCACAAATTCACTTGCTGTTATATTAGAACGAAATCATAAATCAGCTATAGAATAATTGAATTAATTAATTGTATTTTTATTTTT
>NC_051847.1:24255452-24258764 GCF_002237135.1 Teleopsis dalmanni | reverse complement strand
TGCTGTTGCTGCTCCTTGCAACATGGAAAATTCGCTACGGCTTCAAATAGTTGATGTAAAAGCGTCTGGTGAGAGTGGCTTTGTAATGCTCTTACAACTGCACTCCTATCAATCAAAATTCGTCACGCTGTCGGGAATTATGTCACTGAAATGTCTCAAATTGCAACGATTTTTGACGCATTGATTTGCATAATTTTATTAAACTTTTTTATTAGTGAGAACATTTTCAAAACTTATTTAAAAACCAGTTGTTGTAAGGGAAAATCCGTTATTAGACCATCGAGCAATTTTTTTTATATAAAAAATTATATATAAATGTATATATAGGTATATATATAATATAACCATAAAAAATAGTATTAACTCATTTTAAAAAAACATGTTTATAATAATTTTTCAAATAATTTATAATTTCTTAAAAACTTAATATACACATCTATTTATAGTGATCATGATTTAATAAATATCATATATTTAAAATAAGATAAAAAAATTAAGTATTAAAATACCCAAATTTTATAGGAGAGTTTTTATAACAAATATTTCTCTTTTCTCCCTTATTACTTTTTTTCTATATAATTATTCTTTTTACTATTTGCAACTTTTTATCGCTATTATTATTTTTATTAATATGCTTCAATATATAATTGTCTGCCTTCGTGACTATAACTGTGAGTAAATATCAAATTAGTTAAGAGGTAAATTTATTGTTTTTATCTTAAACTTTTCTATTAAGAAATTATACATAAGAATTTATACATAAAAAAAAATATAAATCATGCAACACAAATAATGCCTACAAACAGGATAGTATTGCAATTTAACAATTAAAAATAAAAATACAATTAATTAATTCAATTATTCTATAGCTGATTTATGATTTCGTTCTAATATAACAGTAAGTGAATTTGTGAATAAAATAATGAGTTTGTTAATTCACAGCAAATAAACACAACTCCAGCAAAATGTGCGAACATAAAAGTCAAGTTCGACTTTGGGTCAGTTGGTTAAGGAGCGCTGACTCTGTGCTTCAAATTTGGCAGGGCACGTGTTCGATTGCTGGTACTTGCAGTTTCAAAAAAAATTATTTACGAGTAATTAAGTACAAGAATTATTTCTAAGACCACTGGTGATGGGTATTTGACAATACTCGAAATAGCTGTATGCTCAGCCAAAAATTTAATTAATTAAAATAATATAAAATTGACTTTTGTTGTTGTAGTTCGTAGTTTGTAGCACCACTGTTCGAAATTTTATTAAGAAATCACTTTAAAGAAGAAACTGCAGCTTGTCAATAAAATTTTAACTTTAATTAATTAATAAAATTGAAATTTTGAATTTTTTTCAAAAATTTGCCCTCTTAACAATTATCCTATACCATAGATTGCAAACGGATGAAATAAATTATAGAAAAATACGGTTCATGCTATTATTTAAACATTCTTAACTTCCGGTACCAAATACTTAATTTGACATTGATATAAAATTTCAACAATTAGGAAGAAATTAAGGATATGAAAAATACGAAGGAAGTATGAGTAATGCAATAGATAAGCGAACTACAAAATAGAAGGAATAATTGACGCAATATAAGTTTTCTTATTTTATTACTTGCAGTTACTTTATTATGTAGTAAATCCATGCGCGGGTAAATTTCTTCCAGAATTAATAAGAGAATTGCGAAATATTGTCCCCAAACAATATTTTCACAATTGGTCAATTAATTGCAATAGATTTCTACAAATCTAATTGGTCTACTGTTGAGGTTCCCATTTCCTTTGTTATTGATAACACAATAAATGATTGTAAACTAAAGTAAATTATGTTGAGGTCCTCTGGATTTACGTTCACCATTGCAATCGTTAGCTCATTAAAAAGAAAATCTAATATTTTTTATATCACATTATTTTATTTATATTTATTTTCGTTTAATTAAAGTATTTGCATCTTTTCTCGGTCAATTTGAAAAAGTACTTAAAGAGCCGCACCCCTGGTGATATTCCTTGACTAATTGATTTTCAAACCTAATAAATAATGTTCATTTATCTATACGAGTACATTCGAAAATGGTTTGCTGTGGACAATATTGTATAAAAATTATTTTTGTGGTCAGTATTTTGAACCAAAAATATTAAATTTATTAGAATATGTGAACATTCTGATTGAAAATTAATAGACAGCGTGACTTATATTTGACATTTTATTCTGTACATATTTACAGTTGAAAAAGCCGTTTACTAATACTGTATACTTATTAAAAGGAAATTTAATTACAAAGAAATTAAATTATGCTCTCCTGAAATGAGAAGAAAAACAACATCACCGATTTGGGCACGTTGGTATACTGAGGAACTAATCAATGCTACTGATTAGGCCACATTGGTATACTAAGGAACTAATCAACGTTACCGATTAGGCCACGTTGGTATACTAAAGGAACTAGATCAATAAACCTTGCTGAACTGCGTCTTCTGTGGGAGGGAGGTCATGGAGCCGGGTGAGGTACCTACGGGCGAGTGTCAAGAGGTACTTGTGATCTTGGCATTGTCATAAAGTGTTGAGATGGAGAAGTACTTGCCATTAGGCTTGCGCTTATAATTGGTGCAATCACGAAGAAGTCTCCGCTCAAACAAGTTTATTTTTCCGTTTGAGCGAAAGTGATGGCTGACCAATTAGGGAAAGCGTAGGTGAGGAGAGGACGAATAAGCTGCTTATAGCAGAGCAGCAGTTAAGCTGGTTATGTCTTCGAAGTGCAGTTTTGAGTTGAGTGAGCCTGAACCGGGTGTTACGGATGGCATAGTCAGCATATGGTATAAAGTTATGTTGATATGAGAGGACAAGACCAGTGATCTCCTTCCTACAATTTTCGTTTTCATTTTCACTCTACACATTGGAGACCGCAGAAGCAAATATATACGTTCATAGATGTTTTCGATAAAAATAAAAATAAACTTAAAAAATTAAGTTTTATTAATTTATCAATTTAAATTCATATATTTCGTACATATACCATAAAAGTAGTTTTATCAGTACATCAAAAGAAAATTTGCGTAATTGTAGTAGATTAAAAACATGTTGCGGGGCGCATGTGGCCCTTGGACCGTGCTTTTGACAGCCCTGATCTAGACTATGATCGAGGTACTCTTTTTAAATGTTCTTTCGACGTTTAATCATTTTAAGAAGTGGAATGTTTCGGTTACGTATTACATGTCCAAAACCTGTAACTTTCATTCCTTTATTTTTCTTAATAATTTTGTATGTTTTCTTAGTGTCCTGAGAACTTCATCATTGGAAATTTAGCCTTGATATCTA
>NC_051847.1:24253144-24255352 GCF_002237135.1 Teleopsis dalmanni | reverse complement strand
TAATAGTGATAAGGTAACGGGCCAATAAGGTAATGGATTCCCCTCAACCACTGAGGTGAACCTCTGTAGGACCACATTCTATAAGACATATCTCTAACTGGTATCACTAACGATTAAGAGATTGCTAACAAACTAAACTTACTAACTGACTTTACTGAATTAATTGTCCCCTAAACTTCTCTTTAAACACTTATTATTGCTTTGAACAATAAATACATAAAAAATATTGAAATTTGGTTTGTTACTATATAAAGACATATAGTAAAATATATCTGTGTATACTATATATAAAAAATGTGTAATTTATTATTATTATAACATCAATCAACAACACAAAAACTTTTTAGACTTACATAGACCTACGGTTCGTTGCGATACTTTTGAGGGATTATTGCATTCTCCTCATGTAGTATAAATGACAGATATATAAAGAAATGTAATATTCAAAATATTAAAAATTAATACTAATACTTAATATTAAAAGAAAATATAAATATATAAAAAAAATATACAAATTTGTACCTGTGGGATAGCAATTTTATAGTTAACTCTTTAAATAAAACTTTTTAGTATTATGAAGTAAAACCTAAATTAATTTCTAGGGTGGTGTGTTTTTGGTTAACTTCCTCAACGTCTACGGTCCTGGCCTGGCTATACTCTTTGTGGTTTTCGTGGAAGCAGCTGGCGTTTTTTGGTTTTACGGAGTTGATCGTTTTTCATCTGATGTTGAACAAATGTTGGGCGCTAGGCCAGGAATATTTTAGCGAATATGCTGGACATATATTAGCCCAGTATTTTTATTGGTAAGTTATCTTTTATATAATGGCATTTTATATTATTATTATAAAATAGTTTATAATAGTTTATAACTTTATAAAAAAACATGACAACATTAGTTTCAACATATTAGTACACTATATGTTACTAAGTAATACAGAGAAATTTTGATTCCAGATACCTTATTAAATCCATTCCCCTATAGTAGCTTCATTCCACTATAGCAGTATTTATGTCATATTCAAATCACATATATAAAGGTAACTTTTGACGCTTATTCTTCAAACTTTAGTGAGGGAGTATATTTTATTTTTTTTTATCAAACTGCTCTTGTGGTCCAAAGATTGTAAATACATACATAGTTTCGATGTGTCCACTGAAAATACTTCACTTTTATAAATCAGTGTTGTCAAAAAAGCATTTGACAACTTAAACCGACTATACATTTGGGCAGCACTCTCCAAAAGAGGGATGTCAGAAAAAATTATAAACCTTCTGAAGGAGCTGCAAAAGAATACTACATGTCGCGTGATCCACAAAAGCCAGCTCTCTGAATCTCTTGACATCAAAACAGGTGTGGGACAAGGATGTCACCATTGCTTTTCAATCTCACGATACATGATATCCTCAGGAGATCATTAAAAAATACCAGGGGTATCCAATGGAAACTGTTAGAGTATCTACAAGGACTAGAATTCACGATGATGTTGCTGTTAAGTCACAGACGTCATGAATTACAACAGATGATATTGAATGTGTAAACTCTTTTACCTATATGGGAAGCATTGTGATAGCTCCGTTCTAGCTGATGAAGATGTTGATGCTCGGATCAACAAACCGAAAACCGCGTTTGGCAAACTTAATAACATATGGCAATGAAGTAACTCAGGAGACAGACCAAACTCCGAATTTTCAACACAAATATAAAATCTATCTTGTACTACGGCTGTGAAACATGGATCTCTTTAGACATATAGAGAGAGAGATGAAAGTGTTTGTCTACAAGTGTCTACGTAGAATTCTGAAAATATGGTGGCCAGATCGAATATCAAAGGAACGTCTGCTGAATCAAACCACTCAGAAAGCAACACAAAATAACATAAAAATGCGAAAGTGAAAGTGAATAGAACACCCTTACACAACCAAGAGATTACATGACGAGGCAAGTGCTGGCATGTAATCCACAAGACAGCAGAAGACCTGGTGCATCAGCGAAAAAGTGGAGAAGAACAGTCGAAAGTGAACTAAAGCACGATATATATGAAACGACATCTACAGAGAAGCACAAAATAGAGTTGGATTTAGAAGAATTATTAAAGATCTATGCCCCACTTTGGGAAGTGGACAATAGTAGTAGTAGTATAAATCTTTGTTATAATTGATTATGACGTCGTAATCAGTGGAAACTACCATATTCTACACATCTTCGTT
>NC_051847.1:24240311-24253044 GCF_002237135.1 Teleopsis dalmanni | reverse complement strand
TACTTATACTGTGAGAATGATACGATATTATTATTAAACGCAATATATAATATTGATACAATTTCAAATCTTTTATTTATGTAAATTTTCTAATTTATATTATACATATGAAGAAAAAAGAAAGCAACAATCGTAGATAATTAAAGTAACACTTAATTTTCTTTGTAATGTGCTTAAAAATATTAGATTAATACCGTTTCTGAAGGTCCACTAAGGCCTATTGACCCATTGTGTAATAAAAATATTAACTAAAAATAATTTACTTTAAATAAGATTTTCTCATTCCAATACATAAACTTTTACAGGTCTGGATAGATGCTGCTTCGCAAATATTTTTCTCATTGGGGCCAGGATTTGGTACATTACTTGCGCTCTCCAGTTACAATAAATTCAATAATAATTGCTATCGTGATGCTGTGATAACGAGTAGCATCAACTGCTTAACTAGTTTTCTGGCAGGATTTGTAATATTTTCAGTATTAGGGTAAGCGTTAAGAATACTCTTCGGATATTGTGAAAGGTTTTAACAAATCCATAATAATTATAGTTATATGGCTCATGTGCAGAAAACATCAATTGATCAGGTCGGCTTGGAGGGACCTGGATTAGTATTTATCGTATATCCAGAAGCTATAGCAACAATGAGTGGCTCAGTTTTTTGGTCCATAATATTCTTCTTAATGTTAATAACACTGGGGTTGGATAGCACTTTTGGTGGTTTGGAAGCTATGATAACTGCTTTATGTGATGAATACCCCCGTGCCATTGGTCGAAGGCGTGAACTCTTTGTGCTACTACTGCTCGCTGGCATATATTTATGTGCATTACCAACAATGACATATGTAAGTAAACATATACTTTTTATATTATTAAAATCTATTAAAGTCGTATTAAAATATAACTAATTATTACGATAACATGGAGAATTTATTTTTTACATAAATTTTTTTATATTATATTTATTATTATGTTGAGTCAGTGCACCTGAGCACTTTTACTCTCTATTAACTGCGAGGTTTCTTCAAAACCCCTCTTTGCCTCTTGACTAGATTATTGTTTATCACTTCATCAGATTAAGCAATAATTGACCTCAGATCTGCGGTGTTGGTAAGTCTGTCAGATTTCGCAAATGATTTTAGGGCTCTATCCTTTATGTATTTTTTGATGGGATCAATCTTGATGACCCTGAGGAAGTCATTCGTCCTAATGTACCATGAAGAATATAAACGACTAATTTCAATTTTTTTAAATTTTTATTATAACAATTTATTGAATTTATTTAAGAGTCACTATTAAATACGACAATCAATATGTATGTGAAGTACTGAATATAGAAGTAATGCACTAATAAAATTCTTTGCTATTTTGTGCAAAAACTCCTTTAATAAACGCAGCATCATTGCTTCTAAATAGAACTTCACCAAATTAAACAGAAAGTGTTGTTACTCCAATCCTGCATATTAAAACTTCATCAATTATGGCGCCATCAAGGTTTGTTTCATCTATTATGTTAAAAGCTACTCCATGTTTAAATTGATGTGCAGCCTCTTGTATGGATTGTTCTTGCTTTGATTGTTATGTACATACGCTATGGTTTTGTGGAAGAATTGTTTACTGTTTAACTCATGAGCGCATAAATTTCCATCGAACTGATTGTGTTCAAGTCAAATAGCAAAATTTTGCAAATTCATTCAACACATTCCCATCACTACAGCAGCTTCAGTATCTTAAAGCATTTATCTCTTAGCTAATATATCTTCGCGGCATAGCGGTATATGTGGCACAACTTGTGAAGGAAGAAGATGCGCTAGATTTCGATATATGACCGCTGTCCTACCAACATTTATTTACACACTCGTAAATTAAACTCATTTCTTGCACTTGCTCTGCTTGACTGCCGACATGCTTGAAAACCTCTCAAGCAACTGTCAATGGGTCATTAAAGCAACTGGTACGTCCGGTGGTCGCTACTGATTTGTTATGTGTTTACACTACGCACCTTGGAAGCATTTTTCACTATAGAAATGCATTAGCACAATGTTTGTTATCACTTTCTTTGATTAAATTAGAAATTATAATTTTGTTTGCTTTCGACTCTTGGTGTTCGGTAGTTAAGGTAATACACCAACCCATTAAATACACATTTTTAACAGCACCTTATTTAGAAGTATATTTGGATCTATATAGATTTATTAAAAAGTTTTTGTGTATTAGTGTTGATAGTAGGGCAGACAAAATTATTCATTTAAATTAACTTGAATAAAAAATGTAAGATGTCTTAAGGCATATCAGTTGATGGACAGAATAATACTCGTACTCTTCTTATAATTTTATATTTATAATGTTTTCACTTTATATTAAGAACACAACAACTTTGCATCGAACTCATAATTTTTGCAATTTTAACTATTGTATGTACTAAAAGGAGTACGACTATTACTTTACTGATATTTAAACTTATACCTCAGTTTTTGGATTGGAGTAGCCAATTAAGGATGTTCTCACTCTATTTTAATAAAACGTTTTGGTACGATCCTGACAGAAGAGCAGGAATATCTCATAATAGTGATAAGGTAACGGGCCAATAAGGTAATGGATTCCCCTCAACCACTGAGGTGAACCTCTGTAGGACCACATTCTATAAGACATATCTCTAACTGGTATCACTAACGATTAAGAGATTGCTAACAAACTAAACTTACTAACTGACTTTACTGAATTAATTGTCCCCTAAACTTCTCTTTAAACACTTATTATTGCTTTGAACAATAAATACATAAAAAATATTGAAATTTGGTTTGTTACTATATAAAGACATATAGTAAAATATATCTGTGTATACTATATATAAAAAATGTGTAATTTATTATTATTATAACATCAATCAACAACACAAAAACTTTTTAGACTTACATAGACCTACGGTTCGTTGCGATACTTTTGAGGGATTATTGCATTCTCCTCATGTAGTATAAATGACAGATATATAAAGAAATGTAATATTCAAAATATTAAAAATTAATACTAATACTTAATATTAAAAGAAAATATAAATATATAAAAAAAATATACAAATTTGTACCTGTGGGATAGCAATTTTATAGTTAACTCTTTAAATAAAACTTTTTAGTATTATGAAGTAAAACCTAAATTAATTTCTAGGGTGGTGTGTTTTTGGTTAACTTCCTCAACGTCTACGGTCCTGGCCTGGCTATACTCTTTGTGGTTTTCGTGGAAGCAGCTGGCGTTTTTTGGTTTTACGGAGTTGATCGTTTTTCATCTGATGTTGAACAAATGTTGGGCGCTAGGCCAGGAATATTTTAGCGAATATGCTGGACATATATTAGCCCAGTATTTTTATTGGTAAGTTATCTTTTATATAATGGCATTTTATATTATTATTATAAAATAGTTTATAATAGTTTATAACTTTATAAAAAAACATGACAACATTAGTTTCAACATATTAGTACACTATATGTTACTAAGTAATACAGAGAAATTTTGATTCCAGATACCTTATTAAATCCATTCCCCTATAGTAGCTTCATTTCACTATAGAAGTATTTATGTCATATTCAAATCACATATATAAAGTTAACTTTTGACGCTTATTCTTCAAACTTTAGTGAGAGAGTATATTTTATTTTTTTTTATCAAACTGCTTAGTGGTCCAAAGATTGTAAATACATACATAGTTTCGATGTGTCCACTGGAAATAGTTCACTTTTATAAATCAATGCTGTCAAAAAAGCATTTGACAACTTAAACCGACTATACATTTGGGCAGCACTCTCCAAAAGAGGGATGTCAGAAAAAATTATAAACCTTCTGAAGGAGCTGTAAAAGAATACTAAATGTCGCGTGATCCACAAAAGCCAGCTCTCTGAATCTCTTGACATCAAAACAGGTGTGGGACAAGGATGTATACTGTCACCATTGCTTTTCAATCTCACGATACATAATATCCTCAGCAGATCATTAAAAAATACCAGGGGTATCCAATGGGAACTGTTAGAGTATCTACAAGATCTAGAATTCCCGATAATGTTGCTGTTAAGTCACAGACTTCATGAATTACAACAGATGATATTGAATGTGTAAACTCTTTTACCTACATGGGAAGCATTGTGATACCTCCGTTCTAGCTGATGAAGATGTTGATGCTCGGTCAAGTCAAGAGGCACACAAAACTCCGAATCTTCAACACAAATATAAAATCTATCTTGTACTACGGCTGTGAAACATGGAAGCTCTTTAGACATATAGAGAGAGAGATGCAAGTGTTTGTCTACAAGTGTCTACGTAGAATTCTGAAAATATGGCCAGATCGAATATCAAATGAACGCCTGCTGAATCAAATCCACAAGACCTGGTGCACCAGCGAAAAAGTGGAGAAGAACAGTCAAAACTGAACTAAAGCACGATATACATGAAACGACATCTACAGAGAAGCACAAAATAGAGTTGGATTTAGAAGAATTGTAAAAGCTCTATGCCCCACTGGAGGAAGTGGTCAATAGTAGTATAAATCTTTGTTATAATTGATTATGACGTCGTGATCAGTGGAAACTACCATATCTTACACATCTTCGTTTTCAATCGAAATTAAAGCTTTGATTGTGACGGTATAGCAGTTGGAGATAAACGATCTCTAAAATGTTTAATCTAGCTTCACTGGGATTCCGATCAATACTTTTTATATTATGTTGAGTATCTCTATAGGATTAACTAAATATAAACACATCATATGTGTTTTTCAAGATCTTAAGATTATTTCAACGAATCTGGTCTATTTTGTAGACTTGGTATATTTGATTTCAATAAGGCATAAATATGGCATAAAATTTTAGCTATTCACTTTTTAAATATTTTTATAAAGTCTTTTGGATTGTCATTTAAATTTTAACAAACAATCTAACCTTTTTATTTATTTGGATTTTTTAAACAAACAATGTTTTCAATACCTTTAATCATGTTTTGCTATTTTATATACCAAAAGAATAATTTTTATAATAAGAATTTTAAATTTTGTATCTCATTTTTAACTCAATAGGCAATTTTCATATTTTCTTTCCTTGGTTATGAGGACATGCTGGGTGAGGAGTACAAATATCCTGAGTGGAGTATTAAAGTTGGTTGGGCTGTAACAGCTTCTTCAGTGCTATGTATACCGATGTATATAATATACAAATTTGTTTTTGCGTCCAAAGGCGGCCTTCGTAGACGCCTACATGAGACATTTAAGCCAGAAGACATAAATTGTGGGTCAGTGTTGCCAGGTTATGGTACTTCAGTGTGACATGATCAAATCATAAAATCTCAAACAAAAACTTCCGTTGATAGCAGTAGCACTTCACAACAGAATTCCAACTACAAAAGCAACAACAAACTATTGGAATACAATAATTATTCACCAACAACATATAATAACATTGTAGATTTAAATGGTTACTACGCCTACTACACAAATTTAAACATTTATACTACAAATAAGAAACCGCAGCAGAATCGTAATGATATTATTGAGGAACCTAATACGAATAGCTTTAGTTATTTTAGCAATGTTAATGATAAACTTAATAAATATGATACTATTAGTCATGGTACTTGTCTTTGTAATACTCGTAATCGTAGTTGTAATTTTAAATGTAATTCTAATTGTAAAAATAATTATAAAAGCAATTGTAATTGTAATGAAACAGATACTGATGCTAATGCTGGTACTTGCAGCTTTAGTGGCTCCGATGCCAAAATAACAAAAATTTGTAAATTAGACTTAGAAAATTTTGCTGCTGAGGACAATAATTACACAATGATACTCAGCAGTTCTAAACCGCTTAAGTTCTCATTTGCTAGTGAATGGTTAGTTTAAGATATAGCGTAAGTGAATTGCTAAAGTACCTTGTACTCCCAAAAATCTATAGTTAATCTATCTGCCTTTTTAGCATATTTCTACATGTTTTCATGTTAAAGTTTATGTGTTGTTAAAAGTTTAAATTGAATTGTTTTTACCAAAGTATGATAACAAAAATTAATTGTGACTTACATATATTATACAAAAGTCCGCTCAAAAAATCTAACAAAACAGCCATTTGATAGATTTTTTAATTGTTAAAATGTAATTAAATTATTTTATAAAAACATTGATTACAACATTATTAGAATATAATGATGCTTTTGTAGTATTTCCATTTATAAATTTCTGCCAATAAGGTATAAATTTATTATAACTCTTCCTCTTAGTGATAGCCGCCATATTTTATATATTAAATAATAAATATAGTGCATAATAGATTTCATATCCTTGTCAAAACTAATGTTTATATATGTGGAAATAATTATAAGCATGAATATATAATTGCTTGAGTTTCATTTGAGAACTAATAAAATTTTATATACAAAATTTAATTATTATAACTTAAATTATTTATAGTTTTTTGTAATTACATTTTATTACAAACAATACTTGAGATAATTTATACTATTTAAAAATCCCTGTACAATGTTAATATTAGTTTTAATATCATTACTTATATAATACTAAATTAAAATAATTATAATAACGGATATATTTGTAAGAATTTTTTATTTTCGAAAACAAAAAACATTTGCAGAACAGCCATTTGCAATTGTTTTTAATAGATTTTGATAATTTAATTATATTTAGTTAAATATAATTTTTATAAAACTAAAAGTATTTGTTTTTTAATCAAACTTGATTCTGTAAAAAATATTTTATATATAGCAATAATTAAAAGCATATCCTTTTAAAGGGATATGCCTATTAACAATTTGAACTTGTCACAGTTTTACAAGCACAAATTCAACTGGTGACTTGAAAATACAGTGCTATTCAAACTCTTATATCAATACTCGCCTTTTTAAATTATAGTTCGATTTAAATCATAATACTTTGTTAGCAATATATACTTATGTATATATTATTTAATTAAATTATATTTGTGTTTATTCCTTCGTATTATACAGCGACTATCTATAACTTACATATTTATAAATAAAAATAAAAATGTATATGGTTCTTCTTTATTTAATCATATACTATTTGAACTAATTTAATGACACCTTTATGGAATATCATTATACGAGAGACGAAGGTTTTTATTTAATATTTGAACTCAATAATTAGTGCTTTTTTGAAATTGAAAAATAAACAAATGTTTTCCAAAAGTTTTATATTGTAAGTGTAGCCGACAAGCATGTAAGGGCTGAGTAAAAAAGTTTAAAACTAATGTATGTATCTTTAAGAAAATGAGATAATTACGATATATCAGTAACTCAGGTTCTCAATTCATCTGCATATAAATAATTATGTGTGTTGTATGAATGTATTTTACGTTTTCATAAAAACTGCAATGATCTGTACATTTTATTAGGTATTTTACAAATACAGCAAAATTAAAGGTACTGCAAAATATAGTACTCAAGATATACCAATCATCAACTACCCCTTTTCCCATTTATTAGTCTTCTATAGTGATTTAACAGAAATTAATTAATTAAAATTAATTGTGAAAAATGATTTATAAAATTGCACAGTTTTACAATTATTAATTTCATTGCCATATGTTGCGTTACAGTGCATGTGAAATATTAATCGTAAAAGTTTTATAGCTATTGACTGTAGCTGTACAGACCGTATAACAAAGACCGTATACAAAAAAGGCAGTGACGGTTGAATATTTTTTGAATATTAATATAAAAAATGTTTTCATTACATATGCAATAATTTAAATATTTACTTCGTTTTTAAGAATAAATTTTAAACATACTTATTTTATATATTCTTCAATGTTCAGTAAAATACATTTATATGCATAACATTTCTAGCAGTTTTCAAATTTTATTGGTATCTCTAAGACTATAAAATTATATTAAAAAATTAGCTGGAATTATTAAATAACCCAATAATTTCAACAATCTGCAATGAGTACAGTATAACTTTGCTTGCGTTTAATACGATTCTCCCTAGGTTTTATGTAGGCTGATTTAGGTATGACCTTTAGGTCCTTTAGCAAACTTACTTCTATTGCTCATTGGTCTATCACATGCGTCGTTTTCTAAATTACTTAAAAACCAATTTCCAACATTTTTATGTAAATGTATTGAAAGATTTAAAGTTTTTGACATTTGCTTTATAATTTTATAATTATAATAAATCAATAACCTATCATCTAAACGAGCAATCATTGACTTCAAATTGTAGTAAGTTTGTTAATTTTAGAAGTTCCTTTGAGAATTTTAGTGGAATTCAATGATATGCTACAGTAATTAGCAAGCAATAACATGGTGGTGGGTTGCTGGGCGTCTGCTCACATAGGAGTCCATGGCAATGCGTCCACAAACAACCACACATAGACTAGATCAACCAATTTTGTACACCGAAGCCTTATTGTGGAATATATTTGGTATATAACGAGGTCAAAATAATTTGGAGAAGTGGTTAGTAGAATTGAGCTGATGGTCTGCGTTATCATCTTAAAAAGATATGTCTGTCTAAGTTAACAGGATGTCGACTCTACTTGGAGGCAGATTCTAGTCACATTCTTTGACTATGCGGCCTTAAATATAGCTAAGAAGATATAAATGACCCGGGATCTTCTATCCTCTTTAGTTGTTAAGATGTTCTCAACAACTGACATTTTGATCTACATTCAAAATGCAGGGAATCCTCTGCTCTGTAAGGGTCGAATAGCAGCACAAACGAGCACTCATAGTCGCAGTTATCTTATTGCTGGAAGTTAATTCGGTTGTATATATATTATTCTATTATTCATTGTATAGATAGATATTCACATAGTAACATATTAAAAATATTACAAAAGGTGACTATTTTTTATATCATATGAATCATTCATTATTCGTTTCACATATTAACTTTAAAATTACAAATTAAATAAATGTAGCATATTAACACTGCCTATACTAGCTATACTCGCTGTCTTTAACTTTTTGATCTATGATTAAAATACTTTCCAAGATATCCAGATGTACAAATACATATATATGAAAATTTAAATATTATAATATGTTATGTTAGTTAATACCGGTCATCCTAAGGATCCGCTTAAGTGTATTGGCCCATAGTCGTACAGTATAAGAACTTAAAAGTTAATATTATATTAATTTCAAATGCAAACTTTGTGAATGAAAATTTTTGATATTTAGACCTTATTTTAATGCTACCGGAGCAGTCTCTAACTATGATTAGAATTTTATAGATTCCATAAAAAAAAATATTGCTATTACCGTTAACATTAATAAATAATTTTATACTTAAACATCTGTTTAAAAATTTTGTTTTTAATTTTCGAGTTGTTACGTCGAAATTATTTTAAAGTCGGCTTTATTTTTTTAAGAATATTAACTTTTTTTCGAGCCTTAATTTTCTGTATATTTCTATACGTATTTCGGCAAATTCGCTTTTGTCTTCATCAGGGGAATTTCTAATATGGTGTGCAAAACCCCTAATATTTTTTTCAAGATCCTGTAGTAGAAGAATGTTGTGTACATAATTTTACCATGACGAATTTACAGATAAAAAACAGGGACTAAACGATTTAAATTTTTCTTTGCTAAATTTTAATAATTATAAAAAAACAATTGAAAAGATTTTTTATCATATATATTTTATTATATTCAAAGCATTAATAATTTTGTACGTTAAAATAAGCAAATATAGGACTCAAAATAACAACTGTCTAACATGTACATATATTTTCGAAATAATATACATACATACATACCTGTTTATGCACAAAAATACTATTAAAATGCCGGATTGAAGATGAATGCAATATTGCAATAACAACAACAGGAACAGTAACGCGCCTAAACTCACGTCCTGATTTCAACAGTGGAAGATACAAATGCCGTAAATGCAATTGCAACAAAAAATACATACACACAAACCCTTAAAGGACTTTTAGAGTTTAATTCAGGTACAGTTCTTCCAGCAATTAGTGCTCGTCGTACTGCGTTCAAATGTGTCCTCACAGAAAGCCTAGTCTTTCCTTGCACCCTTTTGGTGCCAAATACAATTACGGTCGTTAATGCATATACAGAAATGAACTCTCACAGAAAGATTTTCATTGCCAGATCAGGAATATACGTATTTGTGTGCTTTTATGTACCTCAAATTTGTGTTGTACTGCATCGATTCCTCATATGCGTTTCCATCGCATCATGCTTCCTTCGTATTGTAGTTTCCTACTTCACTTTGGTACATTTCAAGGCAACCTTTCTGCCTTAACCGTTTTTGTTTTGTTTATTTTTGTTTACACCCGTAGTTTCTATGTCTTCAGTTTTGTTTGAAAATTTTGGCGGGAAAATAATTTTGCCAATGTTTTTAGTCGAGAGTTCAGTTTATTTTTGATCCTGTATCTTTTTACAACTTATGTTTAACCTTAAAAGGAATTAGTTTTGACATTGTAATATTTTATGGAATAATGTAAAATTATATGGAAATTTATGCAACTACAATATACATACATACATATTTAGTATTAGAGTGTTTTTTGTATCTATGCAAACAAACGATATAAAATATTTAAAACAAAATTTCTTTGTTCCTAGAACAATAGCCAATTTTTTAAATAATATAAAATATGAATACATCTTCTAAGTATTAAGAGCAGAGAAATTGTCATTAAACGTTAATCGGATGATTTTTTTAATTAGATATAGTAACACATTACTTACCACAAGGTACGACAAACTGCATCCTTAAATTTCAAACTTTATTAAAACTTTAATAGATACGAATATCTACATTTATTTACAAATAGTTAATTCTCTCACCTTTTATATATTGACTTTTATAAATCATCTATATGTATTATTTATAAATATGTAGTTTAAAAAACCAACAAAAACCAAAATTCATAATGCTATTAAATTATTCAAAAATTACAAATTCCTCGGCATTGAATGATTTACGTCATAGGTATAACATTTCTTAAAGCTACCGGGTTTAAGGCTCCAACAATTACAAAATTAAAAGACAAAAGAGAACATTCTACGTAAAACTGTTTAATTTTCTTAAGTGAATCGATTCAATAGATCAATACTCTCACGTTGACTTTGACTTGGTTCAAAAATATGTTTATTTAGACTCTGCTTCTGGATAAATCCCGAAAGGATATTTGACGCTAAATAATGTTGATGCCAAAAAAATTTGAAATTCATACTTATATCCTTGGATTATCAGTAGGAGACTGCAATTTATGCTTCTAGCCTTTCTCAAATCGAGTTCTTGAAACTAAAATCAAATGATATTTTAATATTTATCAATAACCTTTATCTTATTCAGAGTCAGATAATGTATATGCTATAACACAATACCCCAAACAGTTATATATACATATATTGATCAGTGAGGATAGTATTAATGTCATTTAGATAAAAAAATAATGTCTTCTCAGTTCTACTTAATGGGTAGAAAACATTAAAAGTAGTTCTATATTCTAATTATAAATAAAGTCGTTTGGAAATCTATGCGGTTTTTTAATTCACCAAGTTTAGTGACAAGGAACATCAATTATCTCTGGATTTTGATTAAAGAAATACAAATTACAAAATAAATTAGGCTATGAATACATATGTATGTATATATCCACTGCCTATCCGAATATAATGGAATTAGGCAACATCTGTCCAAAGGACATATTGGCATTCTTAATTGCTACTCGTCTATGGAACTGAAGTGGGTATGTCACAATAATCCTCAAAGGATGCAGTGACGCGGTGACAAGTTCCCAAACCCATTTTAAAAATCGAATCTAATCTAATATATTATTGGTTCTATTCATCTCTCGTGAACTTGTTTAAAAACTAGATAGACTAGATTTTCGTTTAAGCGAGATTTTGACGTACTGGATCAGATTTTAAGAGAAAATGATCATCTTTCATCTTTGCTTATGACACTGGAGTATTCAATAATTATTATACTATGTTAATACAATAATTAGGTTCATATAAATATAAAATTAATTAATTAAATTTTTAGATTTAAATAAATTTAAAATTAACATAATCTGTATTTTTACAGTAGAGTACATACACTTATAGATATTTTATAAGGCTTTAGAATTGTTTCTCTTAAATCCACATAACAGTCTGCGTACCTTTAATTTAATATTAACATATTTCCTAATAGGTATATGTATTGACGAATATGTTGGCACATATTTGATGCTGTATCATATATTTTTGGAACGATACCGCATTTGAAATGTCCACTATTTACGTCGTTTATAGGACACCCAAGTATACTACACCACGTTACTCATATATCTATGTACATACACACATGTACGTGTAACTGCATTCGAAGCTGGATATACGTTGCTTAACAGCATTATGCTGACTTTCATAAGTATGAAGCATGTGTGCTCACAAGTCTATAAATATCCTTTTTGGTGTAAGCGATTCGCAGTGGTTGTTATGAAAACGTTTTCTATGGAATTGCTCCGTTCAACGCAGAAGTGAGTCATATGCGTGCGAATAGATGGATGCATGTATATACAATTCCAGTGCAATATTGAGTAGCAAGGACTCATGCGACATTTGAGAATACATTCGAACGAAAATAAGAGTATAACAGTGTATTGGGATAACGCATAGCAAACCAAACGAGGCATGTAAACACCGTACACAGTCACAATAAAAGCAACACCGACGACGACAATAAGGACATATGCAAAGAACTTAG
>NC_051847.1:24205649-24240211 GCF_002237135.1 Teleopsis dalmanni | reverse complement strand
GGCTTCTTTGACTATACTCTCGAGCCAGTAGCAAACTTTTAGTTTTTTGGATATCAGTAATAAAATTAAATTATCCTATGAATTATTTTATTTTATAATTATGATAGAGATTATTATTGACATCAAATCATAAATATTACTGAAAATGTAAAAAGGGCTAACTCTTCCAAACTATTTTATCAAAAGAACAAGTCTAAATCTTGAAGTCCAAAACAATTATAATTTACAATTAATTTATATAACTGTAAATTATGGGTTGGGAATAGTTGTCAAAGATTCAATTCCTGTCATTTCAAAAATTATAAATAAATAAAATAAACTAATAAATCTTTCTGAAGTTCACTGATCTATCATATTTGGCGATATCCGAAACAGCTTTATGCGCAGTTCAAGAAATCACTTGATTAATATTTTTTGGATTTGAAAATTTCCTCAGTAGTAATGTTTTTATTTATTTAAAATGGATTTCTTGACAAATTACACAAAATTATTATTTACAAAATTAAGTGTACGTTGAATAATGCTTTAAATTAAGCCGGGTTCAATTCCTGACATTTGCAGATGTCAAATTTATATATATAGAATAAATTATATATAGCAAATCAAACTAATTGATGTTTCCAAAGACAGCAGTGATAGTTATTTTCTCTCTATTATATTCTTTTGTATTCGAAATGGATTGATTTCTTCTGATATGACACAAAAGTTTTAAATAAAAAATTGTCAAATAATTGTCAGGTATAAACGGGTATTTTAACCAGTGCTTGATGACAACGTGTCAATTATATATATAATTTGTTTTTAGGTAAAAACTAAAGTCTACTGAAAAATGTTATGTTCTGATTTATAACTTATATATAACTTATATAAACAATTATATAACTATATATATTGTTTATTCATATTAAATTTATATTAAAAAATTTCTTTTTTATGAGAAATGAAAATATCACTTGCTTTGATTAAAGATTCAGAATTACTTTTTTAATATGTTTTTTATATATTGAATTTTAACCAAATAAATATTTATCTTATTAAATATTATTTGCGGATTTCGTTTTACTATGCCAGATTAATTTTTTCTTTTAGGTTAATTTTTTTGGTAATTATTTTTTATTATTATAAATGTTGTTTGTATAATATTTCGCTTTGAAAATAATGAAATAAAAATTAAGCACTTAATAAATTGTATTTATGTGAAAATGAAAATTCATATATTGGTATTGTTAAATGGCTTTTAATTATTTATAAAAAATTTTTTTTTATATTTTTTTTACAATACTATAAATAAATAAATTTTTTTAATACAAACACAGTTTTTATATGTTACTATTTATAAATATTTTTTTTCATATATTAATTAAATTTTGATTAATAAATTTTTATCGATCGTTCGCTTAGTATGTTCGTTCTGATATATATTATATATTTAATGTTATCCTTTAATTAATTTGCACTTAAAAGCTTAGTATGTTTGTTGTGATATATGCATATATTGTATATTTAATGTTGTCCTTTTATTTAATTTGCACTTTGAACGTTTACATATTTTTTATATTAATAAATAAATATTTGTAAGTTGATTCAAAAAAAAATTTATTGAAATAATTAAAGTAAGTTCACGTTTTCAAAAAAAAAAAATGTATATTTAATAATTTTAATATCAATAAATTTCCATCTATAAATTAAATTAATTTTTAATTTTATTATTATTATCTATGTATTAAAAAATCTAATTTGATTTTATCATTATTATTATTATTAATTTTTATTTTATTATCATACTTTCATTGTATATTAAAATAAATTTATTTTTTTCACGAACTTTATTTTTTTAACCAAAATTATTTAATATATTTTTTTTTTAAATTCAACACTTTAAAGGATATTAATTTTCACCACTGCTTACATTATTTTTAATATAAAATAATTTAGTAGTAAATAAATTCAAAAAAACTGAACCGTTCGTTTGGAAATTTCGCGACTAACTAAATAAGTTAACAGTTGCGCAAACTAATATTTCACTTGAAAATTCGGAAAATTCGGTGAAATAACATTTTCCAACACCAACAAAAAGAATTAATTGACAACGAGATCACGCATTCGATATGGCATTTTGGTTTCGGTGTAGAACAAACGAAAACCAATTTTTTTTCTTTTACTCATTCATATGCAAATTAATGGTAAAAACACAAAAAAACGATTGCTCGAACTGCCGAAGCTTGGCACGAATTCTACCGATTTGGTGGTGTTGAAAATAGGGAGTTGACTACGTTCGTCACCGTGTTGCTGCGGCAGGCGTAATAATTATGCAGTCCCTCACAGCGTTCAGGTTGACATTGCTACGCCCAATGTGGCGTTCAAATCGTTATCGAACCAAAGCTTAGTTGACTTGTATCTCGAGTAATTAGGTACGTTTCAAATCAGGTGAGTTACCGAGAACCCGTGTGATGCAGCCTTTTTCTGCAAATACTCACTTTTAAATGTGAAAGAGGCACGGTTCGAATTGTTCGATTGGGTGTTGGATTCGTTGGTAGCCGTAACATAGTATACCATTGTTGATGGTCATGTTTGAATGAACGCAAGGTAAGCACATATATTTTCATTTATGTTTTTTGATTTTTTTATTTAAGCTCTATACCAAATTATTTTATGAGTTTTTTATTCTTCTATATTGTAAAATTAAAGCTGTATTTGTGTTTGGCGACAAAAATAATGGTCAGTTGGATTCGAACTCGATTAAAGCCACGTTTAAATTATTTACAGTGGTACATAAATAGTATATTAACTATTCACTATTGCTTTATTTAGAGTCCAATGATTTTAGGAGATAGAACAAAGTCATTACAAATATTCAGTAAATACTATACTTAAGTAGAAATTAATATATTTCAATAAAGAAAATAGAAATGTGAGTACTATTAAACTATATAATTTTCATAAACGAGCACTAGATTCGGTAAGATTATCACAGTGATTCTAGTGATACACTTAAACTTACAAATATATATTACAAATATCCAGTAAACACTATAGTTAAGTAGATATTAATATATTTCAACAAAGAAAATAGAAATGTGAGTACTATCAAACTATATAATGTTCATAAACGACCACTAGATTCGGTAAGTTTATCACAATGATTCTAGTGATACACTTAAACTTGAGCTTAGTTGACTCTACATTTTTCCAATTAGTGCATCTGGACACTTTTTGATAACTGGGGTGTTTCTGCCGTTCTCACTGACTGATTTATGTATTCCTCAACTTAAACTTGATGAGCCATTCTGTTATCGCATATGATTTGGCCGATCTAAAACCATTTCAAATCTTCAATAAATCCTCAGATACCAAATCAACGAGAGATCTTGTAGAAGACTGAGAATATCTAAAAAAATAAGGCGCTAGCAAAAAATAATTAATCTAAATTGCGTGTGTGTTACATTTAAGAATGAAATCACTATAACAGCTTCCCCTTTTTCTTCAAAAGTTATTAAAGGAAATATTCAGTCTCTTAGTATGGCCACATGCTTTTTTGTGTTACCTTGATCTTCTATAAATATAAAATCTTAACACAATATACTTCTTAGCGTAATTGTAATATAACAATGTATTTTCTACATACCGAAGTAATTATTAGATTCACTGCAGATTCTATAATTCTATACTATAGTTCTGAGTAATATTATATGGGAATGTATTATAAACATTTTTGGATCAAATAATGTTCCATCACAGATAGGTTACAACTTTTTTTTGTTACTTTGATCTTCTATAATCATAACATCTTAAGATGACATATTCCCCGTATTTAGTGTGACTTAAAACTGTCCACAGATAAAATAGAGTAAAGGTGCTGATTCATAGACATCTATATATATATACCGCAATGCATTTTATATATACCGAAGTATTTATTAGGTTCACTGCAGTTTCGGTATAGAAAACATTTGACTACGGCTTCAAAGTCATAAATTATACAGTGTAAGACCCAATATATATGCATCAACTTTTATAAAATATATTAAACATATTTTAAAATAAATTATTATTTAATAGTATATTAATAAATTATTCTACTGTGCATACCAATACCAATAATGTCATCGAGTATAGACATTCCGTAATTATATGCACCCTTCACCCACACAATTTGAATTGCTGTACCACACCAAAGCAAGTGAAGGCGCAAAGCTCGTACAGCGTTTTCAGCTCATGGTACGTGCAAGAAATGTACTTAACCATGGCTTAAAAAAATGTGACAGATTTGTTATTGTTATCGTGGCTGTAACTGTGGCTGTGACTGTGGCTGTGGCAAACTGACCGGAACTAGAACTTTTAAATTCATAGACTAACCATTGTTCGAAAACAGAAATTAAAAATTAAAAAAAAGAGATCTAGTTCTGTACTTTATCCGGAAATGAGAATTTTAACTATGAAGAAATTGCAAATGAAATGCCGCAGATTGTTAAAATTTAATGTCATATATACTATTTATTTTACATATTGTATATATGAATTCCAAAACTTTGTTTTATGTTTCGTTTAAAAATATTATCAATTCAAAAAAATATATTTTTATACAAATTCATTTTTACGACTACATATACATATGTATGTACTCATAAATGCGAATTGTAAATAGTTTGAGGTCAAAATATTCAACAAACCAGTGATCTAGAAAGTTTAAATGGCCATGGAACAAAACGAATTTTAAATGCGGCGTTAATATTCGAAATTTTCCAAACAAAAGTTCAAAAATACAAAAAAAAAAAATCAAATGATTTTTAATTTCATTAAGTAAACATACAATTTTATTTAAAAATATTAATGTTTTTTTATTTATTAGTACTAACTATGACTGTGATTATGTACGAATTGAGAGCATAACAAATTATAGCTCAAAAACAAATATTTTATTTTTTCATCAAGTACTTGGATAACTTAATTTTCTATTGTCCGATATGATTTTCTATTTAATTAACCTGAACTAAATAAACTTGTAGGTCAATAGTTTACTATCATATTAGAAGAAAATGTATGTAAATTGCTTTTTATATGTTCTAGAGTTTCAACGATAAATAAAGTAAATCTTGATTCTAAATATTAGAAATTATAAGAAGTGTGATCGAAATATGGTTGGCTGTAGTGGCAGACCATTAGATAACTTCCATGTACCTCAATTAGCGATTTTTTGCCGTTTTGCTACCACACTCCTCGCAAGAACCCTGGTGTAGAAGAATAGAGACTAAATCCATCCTGCCGAATTTAAGTACTTTAATAGGTCTGTCGTTTACACCGATGAACAGACTGATAAACTATCAAAGAAGTATCTTCCTAAGAACCTATATTTTCGGGACACCAAAGCCGGACATTCACAGAGAAAATGTATTATGGTAACTATGTTTCTCTTGCAGGTTTTCACAACTTCTGTAGTGAGAATTATGAGTAATGCGCAGTTTCTCTGCGTGGGTTCCTATACACCTATGCTCGGAAAGAACTGCAGTAAGCTGAGTATCTATTTATATTATACATTAAGACTGAAAAGTTTTCGGAAATTCTCATTTAAAATTCGCGCGCTGTATATTTTTCGATATTTTAAGTTTATGTAGTTTGGCAGCACTGTCCTTAATTACTATGCCAAAAATGAGCGCGATCTGTCAGACAGTTCGTTTACGGCAGCTGTTGAAACCAGTTCCCCTCAGTAGTGCGTTGCGAAATGTCTTCGACGGTCGTACGACCGTCCTGAAAGGCTTTGTACCACTCATAAACTTGAGTTTTCGATAAAACTGATTCCCCATAAGCCTTTTGTAGCATTCGCAACGATTCTGCACACGAAATTTCGTTCGAAACACAAAATTTGATGCAAACTCTTTGTCCAATATTTTTTTCCATTGTTTTTTTCGCAACGCACTACTGAGGTGAACTGGTTTCAACAGCTGCCGTAAACGAACTGTCTGACAGATCGCGCTCATTTTTGGCATAGTAATTTTCCTTAATTGCTGCCAAACTACATAAACTTAAAATATCGAAAAATATACAGCGCGCGAATTTTAAATGAGAATTTCCGAAAACTTTTCGGTCTTAATGTAGGTGTGCCATGTTAACCTGGAAGTTGCACATGACTTAAATGCTTTCCATCTGTTATTGGCAAGTTGCAGAAAGTAGACGAAGGTACTTCTCTTAATGGTCTCTAGGGTAATATAAACCGGTACTACCAGTGACACATCTAGGGAAGCACCAATGTAGTTTAAACTGTCAGCTTTCTCGTTCCCTTCGATGTTCCTATGTTCAGGAACCCAGATGAGTGTGATATTAGCCAACCTATTTAGCTCGTCGATTGCTTCTCTACATTCCTTTACTATCTTTAATGTTGTTGTAAAAGATTTAAGGGCTTTGATTGCTGCCTAGCTGCCCATGAATATGTCAACACTACATCTGTCCTCGATTTGACTTGCCATTTGTTTTCATCTTTTTTTGCAGATAGAAAAATGTTTTGATTATCAGTTTACAGGTCGTTAACAGAACAATAGTTTGAGAGACAGTTTTTTTTGGGCAGTCGAAACTCATCTACTATATAGTTTCGCTCCGGCACCCAGATAATATGTATGTCGAATTGATTACTTATTTATGCAAATTGACGACTGACTTCAAGATGAACAACTTGATAACTATTAGCGACTATTAGAATAAATATTTGCTAATCTACGCTTATTATAAATTAATTATTTGTTACTTAAGTACTACTGATGGGGTGTAGTACTGACACCATATGTTTGTCTATTAGAATGAATATATTGGTTATATATAAGTTAGTTTTCTGATAAGTTAATCCTTTTATTAGCATTTTGGAGACTTTTTATGTGGTATAATAAAAATTTTACATATTCGTTTTTCTTCTTTTATTTATATTTATAAATATATAATTATTTCAAGTTTTTCTTATTGCTTTGTATTTTCAACAACAACATAATTAATCTCCGGTCTATGTAGAAAACAATTTGTTTTCTCTAATACTTCTTATAATTCTTCTGGAATTATTTTTTTAATAACAGTTCATTTGGTGCTTGGCACTTTCTCACATTCATACTAAGCAGTTAATGAGTATTTATTATTTTATATCTATCTTTGCTTAATGTACTTCTGATTGTGTTACACTTCCTCATGTTCATATCCTAGTTCTTAATTATGCGCTATTAAAATCACTTCTACAGAGTAAATATAACTTTGCCAATAGAATAAAATTGCTGTATTTTGCCATTCAAATTCTACGACATCATACGAAATTCTATTCATCATATCAAATTATGATGAATACGTCAGCATTGGTTATAGGAAAAATTATCTTATATAAGTTTAAGATATTTTCAGTCTGAGAACAATAGAGGTTAGAAATCACTATTTAGTGTGCTGAAATTTAATATTTTTACAAGGTAATTGATTTGTTAAATACCTACATATATCCATCATCTCATAAAGGCCCCGTATTTAGTTATTCTTATTGTGACTTAAAACTGTCCACAGGTAAAATAGATTTAAGCTGAGGAATCATCAACTCAGTTACACACGCACATACAAGACATAAAACACTTAATTTTCATCGCTAAAAACTCTCACAATTAATTAGAAAGTTAATACCCGTATCTTTCACATACCTCAAGTTTGTGAAATATTGCAGAAATGTTGTGTGTTCTTACCAAAGCTATTATAAATTATTACATAAGAACCATTTATGCAACTGGCTCCTCTGTAACTGTTAGAATAGAAAGTTGCATTGCACTGGACAAAACGACATCTTTTTACTTGCAAGTATATTTGTCATTTGCTCGTTTAGTTTTTTAAATCTACAATATTTTATATCTGAAAATGTTGTTTTATTAAAATCTTAAGAATTGAACAATTCAATATTTCGTAAAGATCCTAAAACTTTATTTAATGGTTTTTCTTGTTTATTCATTTGAGTGACGATTGTTATTAGACTGAGTACCAAAAGATGTTTTAAAAATTTATGCCATTTTATTTTTATTTCGACATATTATTTTTTATATTGCCAAGGGATAAGTGTATATAAATTGGGCTTAGTTTACACTAACGGCACATATAATTTATATTATAAATAAATTTTACTTAAAAAAAAAAAAATAATATTAAGAAAGTTTTTAACAACTACTAACCTTAATTATAATAAAGAGGTTTTTCGAACAGTAGTGAACTACAATAACAAAAATTCCTTTTTATATTATTCTAATTAATTGAATTTTTGGCTGACCATACAGTTGTTTTGAGTATTGCCAAATACCTATCATCAGTGATCTTGGAAATAATTCTTGTTTTTAATAAATCGTAAATAATTTTTTGAAACTGTAAATAACTGGAATCAAACTCATGCCCTGCCAAATTTGAAGCTCAGAGTGAGCGTTCCTTAACCAACTGACTCAAAGCCGTACTTGACTTTTATGTTCGCAAATTTTTCTGGAGTTTTGTTAATTGGCTATGAAAGTTTATTAAGAAATTCACTGGTCACTGGATTGTTAAATTTCAATACTCTTCTGTGTGTAGAGACATTATTTGTTGCATGATCACCTAATCCAGGAACGTAATACTGAGAAAATCATGCTAATGCTACTCCACGAGTCGACCTTGAAGACACAATAAATGAAGACACAATAAAGGCATTAATTTATGCAAACCGGTGAATAATAACTTTAGCTTAGATTCTCTAACATCTTCTTCATATAAATTTTGTATCCATTAATTTACCTATTTTTATATATGCAGGAAATAATATAGTCTGTAATACGTTGTAACGATTGATTTGTAAGATGTACAACGATTATAAAATGTACAGAATATCTCTCTATCGCACTATGAGGAAGATTTCCTGCACATTCCCTTTCTAGTCTTTTCTTTCGCTCGCATAACGCAGAGTTACCATGCCTTAGAATTATTGCCTACACATATATATTTTAATTTATTGCTTATTCTTTCAATTGAAAATGACTCTTTCCTTACAGTCTTAAACTTAAGTGAAATGAGGACGGCTACTTGTTTAAGAAGAACAAGTTTCAATACTTCACTATGGGTCAGGAGTGAAGTACAGTAGCTCTCCGCTAATCCGAATTTTTGTTAATTCGGATTTGCTCGTAGTTCGGGAATCCGAATTACGAATTAATTGAAAATGCGCTTTTTAATCAGGATCAACTATTAAGTCGCTAATCTGCTCGATTCTTTGTGAAATAAATCACATTTATGATTTACATGTATATACGCAAGTATGTTTTATTCGCCTATACAATATTTTTTATTTGCTAAAACATTTTATCATTTTTCATGTGAATTGGTTATTTAATTCAGGGATTCATTCAATGAACAGAAAATGACTGTAAGGTTTTCTATCCAGTTCATGTTATTAAAATTGATATATAAATACATATAGCTTTTATTGAATTTTTAATATGATTCTTGCAGTATAACTGGATCCGTTAACGGAGTTCTACTGCATAACTTTAAGTGCTCTGGTAGATGAGATCTATATAGGAGTAACAGTTGCAAGTATAATTGTATATCTGTAACTTCCACCAATCTATACAGTCGGTTCTTTGTATAATGAAATATTTTTTTAACGATAATAATTTGTATTTTTTTCTTTGATATACTCTTAATATTATATGAGATAAATTAAGAACTAAACATAAACATTTTATGCTCATCTTTCTATTACGCCATCAAGACTATTTTAATGAAATGAGTATGAAAATTATTTTGGTTATTATACAAAGTTATAGTCAATGATATCCAGTTGAGACGTTGGCTGAAGAGTGTCCATTTATAGATTAAGAAAATTCCAAAACTTGCTTAATGTATCAACTGAACTAACTACACATTTAAACCGCATTTAATTGAAAGCCATTAGCTGTTTGACATATGAAAAGAATAATCCTCAATATCTTATGTTAAACAAATAAAAAACTGAAGTTAATTGAAAACTCAGAAAATATTATTATTTACTGTAAAGCAATTCCAACTGAAAATTAAAAATTGGAAAAGAAGTCCCAAGACTGACAGCGGGCGATTGCATCAGTAGGAATATTTGAAGTTACAAAACCACTTAAGCGGCTTCACTCATTGGCGTGGCTCCTTTACGGGACAGTATTTCTCGTTACTTAGTCGTTTTGTACAAATTAAGTTTTAAGTTGATATAAAGAATCTGTAAACTGTATTAATTCACACTAAAAAATGCTTGTGGTGCTTGTTTCTTGCACAATTAAATTTAATTGGCCAACATGAAGTCGATAAGTTATGTTCAATAAAAGCTCAGTTTTATATGACGATATGACGAGTTGTCACACGAGCTGCTGATAAAACAGGTAAAATATATGACCAATCAAAGCCACCAATAAAATATATTTTAGTCAATTGGGTTAGATTCAGAGTAGTAAAATGTGGATTATTTCATTACTACATGAAACTCAATTAAAAATTAGTACACTCTTTGCCCAAAGTTCAATAAACTATTTTTTCCTAGTATTCATATTAAAAAAATATGAGTTTATATGAGTTTATAAAAAATTTGCGTAGATAAATTTGTTTAGTTTAAATATAATAATTTGCGTGCCATTATTAGATCATCAGCAGTAATATTAAAATATATTTTTCATTATTATGAACTATTATGAAATACAGTTCGAGCGTATATAGTTAATATAATATTTATGTATGTGTGGCTATGTACATTTATATTTTTAATTTTTAAAATATTTTACTGAATACTTCATTAATGGACAAGTGATAATTTTGTTTTGTTTTACCATAATTTTCAAATAGAGAAAGTTTATTCAACTTTTGTCAGTAATCCTTTAACTCGTCAGTCACTAAAACTGAGTCATAAAACACAAAGCACAGGGCACGTTTTAATAATTTACAATACAATTGTTCAATAATGACAATCACAAGCGATACCTTATTCTCATGAGACCATTTAACATTTCCAACAATGATGAAATCTTTAAATCACATTTGAACCGAGTGATGACAAGATCAAACTTCTAAATTATTTTTATATAAAAAAATCTGCTGTAACAATAACTAACTTAACAATTATTGTTAAAATTAAAACAAGTATTTATTTAATTATTAAATAAAAATTTTTGAAGTTATCTGATCTAGTTAAATACAGAAATAGATGCCACTGGTAGTGCAACTATCACGAGACAAGTTTATTTAAACATTAAAAATATGACCCATTGCAATATTATTGTGAAGTTATAAAGCAAACTAAGTCTAGGATGTCATCTCAGTGAACTTAGCCTTTCAGAGACTAATTGATGTGCAAATATATAAATACATTCTACAGGAAAGCCCTAAACTAAGCAGTTGCAGATAGATAAATTATCTGGGCATAGATTTACCGCCCTTTATAATATTTCGAACGACACAAATCGTTAAAGGTGTTGACTTTTATTAAAAGCTGACTTTAATATATACCTGAATCGTGGTGTATAGTATTCAATAGTTAATTATTAATTATAATAAAGTCAAACAAACTTCGTTAAAAATTTAAAATAGACGTGTACCTATTCTGAATGAGAAAAGCACTCATACCATTTTGATAATGATATCGTTTTAATAAAGTAGACAATAGGTTTAATTTACATAAGAATATATCATAAAGTTACTAACGTGGAGAAAAAATTATACTGGTTAGATGCCTTCTGAACAATGCTGGATAATGGCATGGCAGATAAGCAATATCTTGTCTGCTTTAATATTACTAATGCATAACTTACTGAAAATTGTATATTTACCTATTCGACAGTATCATGTTGGTATAACAACTATATTGGATAGTAAGAATCAATCCAGAGCAATCAATTGTTCCGTTTGGTACTATTGATATACAATTTGACCGGTGTAATTTGACATATCAGCTGTGGTGAGTCGTTTTAAAGTGTACTGATGATATAGACCAGTAGGTGTAGATGTTTTTTGTTATTTTGTAGTATTCTAAACATCTTACGATTTCAATCAGTGTATTATTCATATTTTCTCAAAAATTTTCTAACTAAAGATTTTAAGAGAAAGCATTTATTTAACATTACACAGAAATGTCCCTTTCTGAGTCTGGCTGACTTTTTAAAAAATAAACTTTGAAGAAATTTTTTTTCATAAGGACAGGTTGGTTTAAAACAGCGATTTTCATGCTCATGTAATAATTCCTAATCTGTGGTTTTGTCAGTTACCTCAGATAGTACCGGACTTTTAGCATTTCTCTTTAAAACTAATATGCAGATAAGTCATCATGACAGCTATTAATTTAAGAATGAACACTGAAACTGTTATTTATTTGCGGAAAAATATCTAGTAATTGTTTGGTAACATTTGATTTCATCTGTAGTTCAAAATGTAAACGATTGTTACTAAATATTTTCACTTTATTTTCTTCTTAAAGACAGAGTCTATAAGAATTTTTTCTCTCCCAATCCACTCTAATGCGTGCTCTACTAATGGCTGTGCTTCTGGGTCTAAAACAATTTTAAGATCTCTGACTTAGTCAATTCTTTAACAAAATTTAAGCCTTAAGTCTGCAATTGAGGGAAAATGGTTATTTCAGACGAATTGCCGCCAGCAAAACTAATCAAATGATAGGGAACGGATGAAGTCTTTTTCTGCTTTCTAATCAAATGATAGGGAACGGATGAAGTCTTTTTCTGCTTTTTTTTTCAGAATAACCTGAACAACTTCATGGTTCCAAAATATTGCGATAACATTCTCATAACCTAGCACTCTGCTCTTCATTTTCTCAAATAGGTCAGCTTTATGATTTAAATAATATCATAATTCTTAATAAATTTTTAATTAATAAATTAATGATATAATTAATAAATTCTTTAATTATTTTATAGGAATACTTTTCCTATTCAATTTTTCTATTGTGGATTAACTTATATCTAATCACTTAAGACATTCAGTCATAATATGTAATGTTGAACATAAATCCCAAAACCCGCTTTATTATATATTATTTTGGAGTGCCATCCATTGTAAATCTCGCGCCTATGCTTGAGGTAATATATTAATTAACTTTAAGTTGATGATTGTTGCTTCCATAATTTTAGTTAATTTCTTGCTGCTATTATTGTTTAATTCTTAAGTGCTAATACCTGTATCTAATATCATATTTGCTTTTGTATTTCATTACATATGAGATACTGAAATATATAAAAATTATGTCAACCATTGCTGCAGACCTTACCTTTATATTATTGACTCCAAGCAAGAGAGGAAATGTTCGACATTTCGCAGATTATAATGAGTGCAGAATGTATCACATCCAGATTAAAATTGTTGTTTTTTCGTTTGTTGTGAATTAACCTGCAATGAGATACAAGGTTTTATGCTATTCTCTGTTTGTTCACAGGTCGTAAAACGTGTTCCACGAACTATAAATATTTCTGCTGATCATTTGAAATAAGTACGACCAGCTGAAGATTTTCAAACAATTTCCTGATGAAAAGTGCAGCGTGTTGAATGCTTTATCTGCCTTAAATGCTTTTAAAGGCTTGAACTGGGAAAGAAAACTTGTACATACTCTTGTAGAAGTAAATGTCTTTTATTTTTAACTGTTACAATTTAAATACGTAGGTTGTATTAGTAGTATTGCATTGAAGACAGAATATTGCGATTATTTAAATACTAAGGCAAATTGAATTTATCAGAACTAAGTTAACTTAACACCAATGGATTGTGGGTTGTCGAAATTCTAGTGCAAAGTTCAAACAAGCATAAAATATTAAATACATTAATTCAAAATGTTATATCATTAATACTGTGTATATATCAAAGATAACATAAAAAATGTATTTTTGGTGCTTTTTGAAGTTAAAATAATTAAAATAAAAACCTGCAGAGCACTTGTATGCAAAGGCATCGATCAGATGCTGATAAATTTGATAAATGAGATCGATTCGGGCATTCACTAGCAGGTATATATAAGCGAACTTTAAAATAACACAAAACTGTAAGCTTTCCACGTTCTAATTCAATGTTGCCATAGATATCGTTATGTTAGAAGCAACTCGTAGAAATCAAGAAAGTGGAGATATGTGCTTTTCTTAATAGGTTCTAAGAAAACATATACCAGTTTTTCTAAGAGGAAACGTTCATAAAAGCGGCTAAGTGGCTTAAACTGTCTGTTTTCAATTAAACTGTTTTTAAATGCCTATAGTGTAGCTCTCTACGACTGGAATAAGTGTGATGTCCGCAAGTCGATATAGATCTACGATTTTTGTTCTTCAGCCAGTTCTGCCTTATTTGAAACATAGTAGTTAAAGGTAGAGTTACGTATAAATCAAAATCTTTTATATATTCAATGCAAAAGTTACATTCTCAAGCTTAAAATATAATATTAAATTCTCTTTATCAAATATTTATACTTGATGGTATAAAAAATTTCTGTCATTTCTGGATTCACTAAACATCAACCATATGAGAGTTTACGAATCATACAAAATTAGTAGGTTATGCAAAGACACTCATTTTGGGTACTATATAAATCAACATAAAGAAATTTGATTGACCGAATTATTATTAAAGAAAGGTTGCTAAAAATCAACGAATTCAAATCACTCAAAGTAAATCATTACGGATGATGAAGAGTGAATTGAAGACGAGAATTGAAGACGGGAATATTCGAAGAAAACGATCATGGTCAAAACCTGGTGACCCTTAATAAATGACTTCAATGTGTAGAGTAGTAGCAAATGTTAAGTATTTAGTGGAATTAAAAGGCAATTGTCTATTATGAGCTGCTCCAGTTTGTTGTAACGAATAGGAAGGTAGCTTTTCACTGTTTACAACTTGATTGCTTCAATGAAATTATCAATAAAAAGCGACCAAAATTGTACAACAGAAAAAGAGTTGTGTCCCACCAATGACAGTGCCAGGCTACACATATCTTTGATAACTCGAGCATTCACCGAATTGCTCGAACCTTGCACCATCTCAAACTGTTGTTTCGGACTCAACAAAACTATTTTAGTGATAAAAATGAGCCAACCGATGAGCAGTTGAAAATCACTTGGTCATAGTTTTTGCCAATAAACTATAAATAACAGAAATCCTACACCAAAGAAATTATGAAGCTACCCGAAAAATGGGAAAAGTGCAGATATAATAAAGATCAATACAAACCTTTTTTGAAATTTCTTTTCAATATTGAACATTTTTATTTAAAAATATATGAAGAAAAGGGAGAATACTTTTTATATCACACAATATATCATACTTTACGTGTAACAGCACTTCCTCATATATGATATAATTTAATTTGTGCTCGTTAACATTCACTGAAGGTTCGACTTTTTATTAAATTAGAAAGTACTTAGCTCATAGAAAGCCTAAGGTTAGACTTCAACATATATCAATATAACTTCATTTGTAAAGTAAACTGCATCTTCACTACTGTCAACATCCATTTAATTCTTATGCGCAACTGCCAATTATCAATAATATAAAGCATCAGTGCTGAGGAATCAGACGCATAAGAGATGAACACGGCTTTGCAGTTAAACATTTGCGGACATGAATTATAAATGTGCTACACGCACAGTACGATATGAGGCATTAAATCACAACATTGTGAAGAGTTGTATTGAGACCTGCCACGAAAACTGGTACTGGTTAAGTACCAATGTAAGACTGCCCCAATTTGGAATAGTCAGTAAAAAATAAAAATCAGGTATTATGAATAATTTCACATGCAGCTCAAATAGCGATGAAGTTGAGAGGGTTTCTTAGATATATGAAACCCCACATAAATCTCACAAACCATAATAATACTCATCAAATATCTAATGGAAATTTATAATCAATGTTCATTCGAACCCCGATATTAAATTGTCTAGAGATGTTTCCATATTTGCACTTGAAATACTTGGAACGCATAAAGGAATTGTTTACGTATTTTTATATGTTTCACTTGTGGCAGAAAATTGGTGCGTATGAATGAATGTGGGTATTCACACATTAATTGGTAGTGGCATTTACAAACGAATTGACCATAAATTTATAAACTTAGATAACTCATATAATTCATATACTCGTACCCAAATAGACGCCTGAATATAGTTTTTATCTACATGAAACTTCATTGAACTGAATTAAACTACATGTAAACAATTCATAGCAACGGTTTATTTAACGGACATTTCTTCATTAAACTATAAACAGTTGTAAGTGAGAGAAATTAATATTTAGTAAGAGGCATCATCCTAGTCAAGAAAATCTCATTATGGTTTATCGCATTTATATTTTCGTACAAAAGATTTATACTTATAAATTTTGAAGTTTTATTTTGCTATTTTTACTTTTTTAATCTCTTTTAATCTCTCTTTAACCTTTTTTGATCTAATAAGAATAAAATAACAACAACAAGAAACAATAACAACAATAGTAGAGAATAAGGGACTGAAATTGGGACGAATAAGTACAAATTCTTTACATAGCAAACTTCCCACAAAATATTTTAAATATGAAGAAAGCAATTTAATATTTTATCACAACCTTTCAGTTATCAAACATTAAAATATGATATCAGACATAAGAACATTGTGACTGGATCGAATGAAGTGTTAACTGGAAGTCAAATTTTGGAGTAGTTATGACTATATATCAGCAATAACTCTATGAACGCTTGCCTAAAATCTGTTTAGAAAGATATTTAGTTTCTAACGAAAACAATTTTAAATAAATCACTATCATCGTCGGCACTACTACCAGTTTCAGGTAAGAGTCTCATTTAACAAATCTCTCCACCAATCCCGATAGCTCGCCGGTGTCATCCAAATGGACACTCCTAGATTTCATGCGTCTTAATCTACGACATCCTTTCAACATAGATATAGCCTGCCTTCCTGACATGTTCCATACAATATGCTATAACAAATTTTCCGTGAAGGCTCCTCATCACTCATAAGAGCTATTATAAAGCTTGGCAACAGCCCATGTGAAGTTAATGAAAGCTTAATGCAGAGCTTAATTTTTGTAAAGTATCTGCTTTAATGTATGTAGATGATGTGAAGTTTGGGTTGTAGCGTCTCTAGAATCGCTCTGTTTAACATATAAGCGTAACAATGCTTCATAAGACTTTTCTTTCAAACGCAGCTGAGAGGTAGTAGAACTTTTGGCTAAGCAACCAAGTTTCGAATTCATATTAAATAAATAGTGATCAAGTATTCAATTTCCTTTTTTAATATTTATCTTACAATTAGTTTAAGTTTTAATATAACTTTTTTATATAGGTTCTATAAAACTGACCCGAATTGAGGTCCTATAGAGGTAGTTTTGATTTCACCATAACATAGAGAATCCCATACTAAGCACATAATGCTTTCAATAACAGTTTTGTTATTAATCAAAGAAAAATATATTTATATTTCGATCAGTTAATAATACAGTAATTGCTCCTGGTATAACATGTAATGATAAATGTAATGATAATGCATTAATTATTACTGATCAAACAAACAGAGGTATTCGATCAAAAGTGATTTCCAGAAGATCGTATATATATTAATAAAACAGTAAAGCTGCAAAGGCCAAGACAGAAAAGTCTTCTAAAATTCAAGTTAAATTAATTGTTAGTTTTAAACATCATTCTGTATGAAATAATATATAAAAAACAGCTAAAAACAAATAAGAGACTTAATACAGAGAATACTGTAGTATACAGAGTGGCTGTAACTATGTTATTCTAATTATGTTTTTACATAATTTTTCACAGGCTTACACACTTGTTGCAATCGATAATAAATTAGCGATAACAGTTTTTGCCTTATTATGTCTTTACCGCAGAATTACTTAGGATTTTCTACTTGAAGTGTTAAGAAATAGATTATCTAATTCTAGGCTGAACTGTCGCTTTGAATTTATTGCTATTATCACAAGATCAGCATGTAATGTGTTTACTTGCTTGCCTCTCAGATAATTCCGACGTTCACACTACTTTTTGCCAAATGGTAATAAAATTCGGTATGTGGTAAGTGTGTATCTGGATTTTAATCCTTGGCTCCAGTTTTCTATGTTAATAAGCGAATAAAAATTATATGAGTATAGCTTTGCTTAAGGCGGACGCATTTAATGGATTTCTAAAACATAAAATAACTATTAAAAAAGTAGTTCTAAGAAAACTAGTTTAAGAAAAATGTAAGAATTAGTTTTATAAGACATCTTTAAGAAAGTTCAAATTTAGCTTAAATAACATTTAATAGTATACTTAATACTACTATTACTTACTACTTATATATAGTATGTATCAGGAAAATAACTGTATAATTTTGCTGAATGGTATTAATGCAGTTAAAATAATGAAAATAATAATTAAATGATTTTTTTTTTCATTTTAAATATAATCATTTCAATTTAAAATGAATGCAATGAATTCATAAAGTCTTTTGAACATCACAGTTTAATGACATTAAACATTAAGTATGACAAAATATGCAAGAGTGGATAACAACATCCAAGCGTGTATAACCGAAACCCGTTATGCTTTCCATAAACGGAAAAGATTTGATCCAAGCGTTGAAATAATTCTTCTATTCAGATCTAAATCTGAAAGGCTACAAAAGGTACTTACCATATATTTCAAATATTTGTGCCTGTAACGCAAAAGCAATATTTTCTGGTCAAGAAGATACTAACATCAAATAGCGAATTAATTAGTGTGAGACTCAGACTTCGGTACTTATCAACTGCCTATCCACTTATAACGGAATTAGGCAAGATTTTTCCAAAAGACATAATGGCATTCTTAAAAGGTATTTGTCTATCGAGCTAAAGGGTGTGTGTCACAATAATCCTTAAAGGATGCAGTGATGTGGTAACAAGTTTCCAACCCTTTTAAAATTTAATCTAATCTAATGTGAGCGCATGTACACCTGTGGAAATTGAGATCAGGAATAAAAAACTGTAACAGATAGTTATGGTATATATTTTAAAAAGACCATTCTGACATCTCGGAAGTGTCTTCTAAAGTTCTATATATCATCTAAAATCTTGGTAGTTTTTGAAGATGTTCAATAAAATGCACTTGTTAGATCAAATGAAGAAAATTCACTTTTTCCCTTTGATTTAAAAATTCAAGTACTCTAGATATCATAACATACTCTAGATATTGAGGTGCAGTATTTCATCAAGATAATACGAAATCCATGGAAGTTGGAAAACTCGTCAAAAACTTTAACAACTTGAATGGGATATAGTGCCAAACAGTGGCGGAGCTAGACCAACTCTGCACGTCGGCGACATCAGAATTGCGATACCCCCTTTATAACCCAGTTGTAAAAATAAATAAGTTACATTCACTAATACGACAAAGCATGATTGAAAGTTTTATTGCTAATCAAATTAAAATAAACCCAAATTAAAATAAACGAATTTTCCTCTTTTAGCCTAACTAAATTTTTTTTTAAATTATATCATAATATGCGCCAGCTCTTATTTTTGCTTCAGTTTATAGAATTTTCAATGGAGATAGTCTCTCTTGGATCATCATACTTTTCTAGTACGTCTTAATCAATTTTAACTTTGCTTCTTTCTTTCCATCGAAGCTATACTGACTGGAACTGTGAACATGAATCTGATTACTATATAAACATTTGGGAATATTTCGAATATGGTTAATGCCATTATCAAACCAAATTGTTCAAAATATTTATTAAATGCTTAGAATCCTCAGTCGGTAACTTTTTGCGAGGCCGCCGACATCGCTGACACCTAGCGACGCCACTGGTGCCAAATCCACCCTATTTCTCAGTTCTAACATATTTTGGTTATTATTTATTTCGGTCTTTAAATAAGGTGGTCAAAAAACATGTGATTCAGTTTTTTGACATCAAGGATCAGACATTTTATGAAAGTGGAATTATGGTAGTGCCAGAAAGATGACAAAAGATATGTGTCCAAGGTATCATAGACATGTTATATGTTAATTCAACAAAATATTTCTTCAATAGTATTTAATTTTCATAAAAATAAACCAAATTACTCTTCAAACAACCTTATATAACAGTATCAGCAAGGAAACGTAGGCTATCTTTTAGTTTCTAAATAGATACTAGACATTATACAAATTACTGATGTTTGAGTTCTAAGAGATTCTAAGATTTCCAAGAGATTTTTTAAACTTTTAAACATATTTCAATTATAACTTTAAGTAATTAACTAGCTTTGGAATCAGTTGTATCTGATTTTACATTATATTTTTGGGTACACGTTATTGACTGTTAATGCCTCATAAAAAAAAAGTTATTTCAGATAAATAGTACGTTTGGGATAATCACATGTAAACATTTAAGAGGGTTGTATATTTTCCTCCAGTTATTGTGAAATGTATGAAACATGGCGATTTATACATCGCATTTTTTACCATTCAAAAGGACATTAAATATTTAATTGTTTTTATCGTTCGTACAATTATTAAGTGTTTACAAAAATATAAATAATTGTTTATATACTTTCAATAATTGTTAAGAAAATGTTTTAACTGAGAAAGTATCAATTTACTAAATTAAGTAATTATTTGCAAATAATAGTCTTCTTATGAAACAGTAAAGTAATTTAGCTTTTGCAATCCAGTACAAATTTTAAATTAAATATTTAATGGTTATTTATGCGTGTAGTATTTACGCGTGCTTACCATTTTTTTTTATTCTAGACTATTTTTATAGCTTAAGAGACTATAAATCAATGAAATTTTAAGTCACTCCTTCAGTTACGTACTTGATTTAACTACGAAATATTTATAGACTAAAAATTAAAAATATGGATAAATCATTTAATACTTTTAATAAGCGCATTGGTTACGAATATGTCGGATTTGAAGTTCTATATGCTCCATTTTTGGCTACTTGGAAAGTGTTAAAGCAAGGCAGACATCCTGAACACATCTTTTTAGTATTTCCTCGAAATTATTTAAAGTATAACAGCGATCCGACATTACACATGTTATGCATATGTCAACTAAACATTTTAAAATATTTTCTTTACAGATGCATTTGCCTTTGGCTTTCGGCTTCAACAGTACAATCTTTAACATATCGCATTATTAACTACATTATAATGATCTTGCTAGCGATATTCACGCTAACAATTGCATGTGATCTGTATGAAGTCAGCAATGATATTGTGCTCTTTGGAGATGGTTTAGTAGTGTTAACTGGCGTAAGTATCTTAACGCAATTCTTCCGATTAATCTAAACGATAAACACTAGTTATTGTTAAATTTTATTAGCTCTTCTTAATATATTTCAAAATATGGTTGTTCCGATCACGTGCTGATGAAATGGATTCAATTACAAATGCTTTTAATATTATACACACAAAATTTAGCTTTGGAATGGAAAAGAAAAATCCTAAAATCCTTACTTATCAACGTTTTGCATTCTTACTTGACGCTAGTGTCTTCACCAATTTCTGCATACTGATTATTTGGTTTTTTATGGCCATAAGCGTCCAGCCATTATTTACCAGTGAAACGCTAATATTTCGTGCAAAATTTCCGTTTAGTTTACACGATCCACAGCGCCATCCATACGCCGTTACCTGCATTTACTTCTTTCAATTTTTCTGCACAATTTATGTGCTCTTTGTAATTGTGCTTATAGATAGCATTCCCACCCAGTATTTTACACAAACGTCGGTGAGCTTGAAAACACTGTGCGAATGCATTCGCAGTTTGGGCAAGGATGATCAGGTTGTTAATCATGTAAACATGCGTTCCCAACTAAGAGAGATCGTTCATTTTCATCAGTTAATAATTGGGTGAGTAGGAGCTATTTGTACGAATACGTATCTTTTCATTATGATAATGTTTCATAGCCTTGTTGATAGAATAAACAAATGCTTCTATTCCAATTATATTGCACAAATGGGTGCTAGCACCATCATTATTTGTCTAACTGCCTTTGAGTCCTTGCTGGTTAAAGATGAGCTAATGGTGGCAATTAAGTTTTATATATATATGCTAAGTGGTTTCTTACAGCTATTCTATTGGTGTTTTTGTGGCAATAGAATGTATTTTGATGTAAGTACTTAATAATTATGTATCTTAAAAATATTTCTAAATTATAATATACAAATTGTTTTTTAATTTTAAAGTCAGTTAAAGTGTCTACTGCAGCTTTTGGACTTCATCACTGGTACAATGAATCGTTAGAGCTGCAGCGCGATTTAATGTTTTTAATACAGCGAGCACAGAAACCATTAGTTTTCTATGCAAAACCGCTTCCCGGATTTACATTTTCAACTTTTACAAGTGTAAGTAAATTTTCGTTAAAATATGATTCGCAACCAAATGAAAGAAGAGTTTATTTTTTATTTAAACAATTAACTCATTTTAATGTGAACAACGTTTGTAATTAAGATCTTTTTTCAGATACTAAGTACTTCGTATTCATATTTTACGCTATTACGCACGATGAATGAATAAGTATGTGTATAGTATATTATATGTTACTATTATTTTATAAAAAAAATGCATAAAAATATACCATATATAATTTAAAAATTATATGAATTAACATTAGTTTAACCAATGGTAGAAAATACAATGTAATTTATACTGCACTTGCCTCATTAACCAAATAAAATTGTTGAACACAAAAAAATCATTTTCATGAGAAAAACTTTTATAAATTTTTCACATAATTAATTAATTTTAATCAAACCTCAATTGACAATTTTAATTGTTTTATGCTGCAAAATTTAAAATTTAAACTATAATACATACAATAATATAAGTTATTTTAATGTGATTCAATGTAGGTAGATCTTGAATGAGAAATATACGCATTACACAAACGCTTTTCATATAGGAATAATTAAATCATTACAAAATGTGACATATTATTAATAGGCTATAACAGGATGCTATAATAGAATGCTATAGCAGGAGGTATAACAAGAGCCTTAAGCCAACGTAATGAACTGATAGATGGTCTATGTGGACTCTGACATACAGATGCACCCTTTAATGTAACCTAATTTAACAAATGTAGCTTGGGACATAAATATATAATTAAGTGGATAGTTTATAGATATTAATATTATGTAATATAATGTAATGGTTTATGGATTAGACTAAGGCCTTTATGCACTGAGACTAACTTGATCTATTGTGCACCCCTCTGCATTTAGACATTCAGTAGCTCGAGAAATCGAAGCAGTTCCTTCGGAAGAAGTTCTTGAAGATCTTCATCCTCTAGTTGGTATCACTTAATATTTTGTTTCTTCTGTGGCCAAGTGCATTACAGTTGATGATCAGATGTTATATATGAATATTATAAATCGTATAAAGAGGATTTCTGTATAATATAATGCTGGATAATATCTTACACGAATCGTTGTTATCTCCATGTATAATGATTAAATCATTTTGTTTTTCAGACAAAGCTAAGAAGATTCTTTGTGTTATATTTGACACGCTAGTGAAGAAACTATATAAATGTTATATATAGTTATATATAAGTCGTAGGCAAAGATATAGAGATTCATATATTTTATATTTTCTTCATTATGGCAACTCTTACGTGCTCTACTTGTCAGAATACGCCACTATTGAAATAGCAATGCAGTGGTATAGTGTTCCGTTAAAACTTCAGTATAAACAAGAACTGGTGTTTGGCTGGGGACTTACAAGATTTTGAATTTATTTCTATCTGGACCATAAGTCTTCAGCATCAGTGCACAAACTTCGTAAAAATTACGTAGCTCGGAGTTTGTGGCAAGGTGTAGACCACATTTATAACCATTTCAGATCATTTTCTGGCTATTCCTTCTTCTATTTTGTTCCTTCTAATATTTCTATACCCAGAAAGACAGTAAATGGATACTTTATGATGTACAATGTTTATCAACAAGATGTAATATCCCATTAAAATTTTTGCTTCTACCACTCTAAATTCAACTAAGATGTTAGTTTTTTTCCATTCTAGATTCAATTACTTTTCGACTGCTGAACTGTCTATAAGCGAAATAAAGTATCTAGGTGAAATTTTTTTAATCACTTCAAAATCAGAGTTTGCTTATCAAAACTAAAGTGAATCTTATAACATTTGTATTTCTCCGTAAATTGCAACTGTCCGTGTCAGAAAGCTGAAAAATGTTCTAAAAATAAATTTTCATGTTCAAATAACTTTGTGGACAAGTTCAACGAAGTGCATTCAGAAAATATAGAAGCTAAAATAAACTTGATATTACACCACCCTGAGGCTTTTGCATTCTATTCACTACATTACCAACATGAGGTGAAGTGTCAAGATTCAGTACGGTTTGTTATATCAAGAAGTCGCAGAAATCAATACATAAAACTGGATATCACAAATTGTGTTGGTGCAATTCAATTTTCTTGTTCGACATTGCAAATACGTTAAGGTGAATGTTATATAGATATGTATGTTATACCTAAAAGAATTCTAATAATCCAATACATTGTTTATAATGTTAAAAATGTAAACGTTAAGGTGCCAGAAAACAAATGACGTGACTGCCAAGCACTTTGCAGTGGAAGGTCATATCAGGAAGAGATTTAATAGATTACGCGATAAAAACAGGTACAATGTATATAAGTAGAACATATATTCTGGTTAAAGGAATTATAGAATTATGTTTATGGAATATTTAATTGTAGTATTAGTAGCATTATAGATATTTATATATCCTCTGTATATTTCTTTTGTATGATCGCTCACATTCGGAATCAATTATGTGTATAAAGGGGAATATACTTTTATAGTATTACTTATTGTCGTAGCGAATAAATGGTTTACTATAATATAATAATAAACTGAAGTTTTAGTACTGGTTCTTTCACGTCAATATAATAATAGTTTCGATAACAAAAACAAGTTGTGGCATTATAAATTGCAATTTGTAAGGTTTTATGGGTTAAATTCTGTTAAGTTTAAATTATTCTCCTGTAGAAGTTTAAGAACTAATGAACCTGATGTATATTTTAAATATAACCCTTTTGAAAAAAATTTCATTTATTAATCGAACAGGTTGGTTTTAAAATAGTATTCCATGTCAGAGTATTTCGTAATAAAGATGAGACCTCCAGTCAAATTCGGTGTGTCTCTCCAGACTGATCTAGATCTGAGGTCCAGATCTGAGCCAGAAGGAGGACACTCGGTCGAGAACTACTCTACCTTTCTGATATTAGGAGGTACTTCGGTTAGGATCTGTTACCGCACAAAAGATCAACTATTGTCGCAATGCTCCGCTCCGTTGGGAGTTGGTACCCTGTTTATTACTATTTCTATGTCGTAATAAAACAATGTCAGTGGTGAGTGTTCTATTGAACAGAAAATCAAGTTTTGCCACTATTAAATACAATCACGTAGGGGTTATTAGATCCAGTATTGCTATTATTTTGTAATTACGTTATTTGAAAATATTATAAATCAACTTTCAAATCAAATCAAATCATTCGTTACCATAATTAATAGTTAATTATTATATATAGTGTGTCTTAATAGGGTTTTAAACATTTCTTAATTATAGTAGTTAATTTTTTCATTCTATGAATGATAATATATTTAAAAAACTTTCTTTCAATTTAAACATTTCTGAAATTTAATAATTTTTGTAAGAAAATTATCTCTCTTTCGTATAGTAGATATTTATTATCTTAACATATAACCCTTATAATATAAAAAAAAGTAATTTATTCAAATTTCGTGTATATTTTTTAAAGTTTTTTATTAAAATTCAATTTTAATATGCATTGAACATTTACAAGAAAAAGTATTGTAATAAAATTTTATAAATTTTTAATGTTCATAGAAATTTCAATAAAATACAAATCATGGAGTATCCCTGGTGTGGTTAAAATATTTATAATTAATGGATAGCCTAAGGATATAAAATTGCTTCCATTTGTTTATACGAATTGGAAAGCATTTAAAACGAAATACGAAATTAAGTGCAAAAATCAGGTATTCCTCTCATAACTTAAGACTAAGTTTGGCGGCATATGAAGACCGCTGAAATGCTTAAGAGATTCCCTGTTTACACAAGCAAAGTTAAATGAAACACAGTTAGGAGTCTAAATGCTACACTCGAAGTGCTTAAATCAACATAAAATCACTGGCGCAGACACTTGCTGACTACCGTCGATTGAACAGGCACTCGCCCGGCAGATGCAGTAGTTGCATTGCAGATGCATACAAAGCGGCAATGCCAATCTTAGATTTTACTTTTTGGTCGTTTTGTTGTTGTTTTTTATGTGTTTCCGATGGGCAAAAGAAGAACCGATGGAGCTTAAAATTATGCAAAATTAATTAGCACAATTTTATATCCATTAAAGACTTTACGAGCGTATGCAAAATTTGTTGAATATTTGTTCCAAATTTAAGTAACTTAAGTAATTAAGACCGTAAAGTTCTTGGCTAATCAATTCGTGATTTACGACTAACCTAAACGATGTTGACAAAATTAAGCAATAATTGAAAGATATGAGATTTGCATATTAATGGACTATCTAAATGGTAATGATGTAATGACTTGTTTGCCTACCCATCTGAACTGATATCCATATGCAGCAAGATATAACTGTCAGATAAAAGTTGACATTTATTAATATTAATGATTTTGTAAAAATCTATTTTATGCATTGTATACATAAAGATTATTTGTAATGTGTGGATTATGTTTGCGATATTTGCGTTGAATATGTAAGACTTTTTTTTAATTATATAACAAATATTTTGATGCTATAAAATAGGTGATATAAAAATAGGTGATCCGCCGTTTTTGGTACATTTTCGATAAAAATTTTCATGATTGAAAATTACTTTCAATTAAGTACATAATGGTTATTATTATTTATGACGTCTTGTCATTTTTCGAGAATATTAATGAACACAAATTAAGTTATAAAAATAAATAAAAAGGAAGGATCTTTTTTTTAATACATTTTTGCACAAAAAATTTCAGTATTGAAAATAAATTTAAAAAAGTTTATTTATATTGGCCTTTATTATATCTGACCGTTTCCCAATTTTTCAGTGTTATAATTTTGTTGGCGTATAGCTTTGATGATTTATCGTTATCGGCGAAAAATGTGCTGCGGTTCTTCAGTTGGCTGATTTTTATTGTTAAGAAGAGAAAGAGTGGGAGACTGAAATGGTGTAGGGTCCGAACTATATAGTGGATGCATCATAGCTTCCAAATCAAATTCCGTCAATTTGTTGCGAATTATCAAAGATATGTGTGGAGTGGAATTTTCATGATTGAACACAACTTCTTTTCTGTTGCTTAATTCTCGTCTTTATTTCTTGTTTATTTCGTTCAAATGCTTGAGCTTTGAGCAGTACAGGACCAAATTAATTGTTCCAACAATTAGAAGCAGCACGTAAAATAATAAGCTCCTCCAATCTAACTAAACACACAACATAATCTTGTTTACCGTCAACCCAGGCGGTACCGTCAGCGTTTACTCACAGTATATAAACCGTAAACAAAATTTGGCATGGTTTTGCAGCAGTTTTACCTGCATTTACATAACGTATTTCTTCAGCTATTTAACTTGTTTTCAAATCAATACTACTTATTACATGAGTGACTGTCTTTACAAAAAAAATGTGGCCTCAATGACACCTTTTAAAGACGTGCCCGTTTGACATAACCAGATTAGTGTTGCCGAATATATGGGTACCACACCATCTAGTAACAAAAACCACGGATTCTTTTTTTTATCCAATAGTATAATACAATTATTAAAAATTGTATGTTCAGTAACACGAAATCTACTTTCGTACAAAAAGGTAGGAATGGGTACGAAAATTTGTATTTAAAAATCTGACCATTAAATTTTTCATTTCATGAATGTTTGGAGCACTATATATGTTTCGGATACTCGTATTATAAATATATGAGCGAAATAAAAAATTTTTTTCGAAAAGTTTGTCATAAGGGAGTATTATATTCACTTTTTATTTGTAATAGTATTACTTACTTACTTACTTACTTACTTATGTGGCCATAACAACCCGTTACCGAGTTTCGGCCTGACGCAGCATGTCTCCTCAGGCGCCTCTGCTGCGTGCGCGCCTTCTCCAGTCTCGTATATCAAGTCCAGTTAGTGCTCCCTCAACTTGATCATTCCACCGGAGACACGGTCTACCTCTACGTCTTCTTCCGCCAACTACTGCTTCAAACACCTTTTTCGCCGGAGCGTCTTCATCCATTCTCACGACATGACCAAGCCAGCGAAGCCGCTGGATGTTGATGCGCTGAATTACGTCAATGTCGTGATAAAGCTCGTACAGCTCGTGGTTCATTCTAATGCGGTAGTCGTCGCCAACTCGTAGAGGACCAAAGATCTTACGAAGAACTTTTCTCTCGAACACTCCCAGTGCTGCTTCATCATTCTGTGATAACGTCCATGCTTCTGCGCCATACAGAAGCACAGGGAGGATGAGCGACCTATAGAGCGTAAGTTTTGTTTGTCGAGAGAGAGCTCTACATCCCAATTGCCTACTGAGCCCATAGTAGCACCTATTAGCAATGGTGATACTTCGTCTGATCTCCAGACTGACATCATTTGTATTCGTTACGGCGGTGCCAAGGTAGATGAAATCCTTGACAGATTCGAAAGTATAGTAAAGTATAGTATAGTCGTTTATGGAATTTTCGATCAGCGGACACCGGTTTGTATGTTACGTGATCCTGAACTTATAAAACAGGTAACTGTGAAAGAATTTGATCATTTCGTCAATCACCGATCAATTTTCAACAATGATGAGGGAAATCTGATTAGTAGTTCTCTATTTTCCTTACGAGATGCTAAGTGGAAGGACATGCGTAGTACGTTAAGTCCAGTATTCACTGGCAGTAAAATGCGCCAAATGTATCAATTAATCAATCAAGTAGCCCAAGATACAGCAAAATATCTTAAGCAAGAAACTACTACATGTTCCAGTGAGGGGGGAATCGAAATTGAATTTAAAGATTATTGCACTTGTTTTACTAGTGATGTTATAGCTTCCGCGGCATTTGGCTTACAAGTGAATTCACTAAGTGATCGAAATAACGAATTTTTCGTAATGAGCAAGAAAGTAACCCATTTCACTGCTTGGCAGTATCTTAAATTCTTTTTGTTTGACAATTTCAAGACTATAATGAAGGTTTGTTAAAGTTTAAATCTAAATTTATTAAAGTCGTTGGTGTAAAATTAATTTACTTTACTTACAGTTTCTAAAAATTGAATTATTTGATAAAAAGTTTAGTGATTACTTTATGAATCTAGTCCTTGGTACAATGAAATATCGTGTAGAGCATAATATATCAAGACCTGACATGATTAATATGCTTATGGAGGCACGTGGTCTCATTAAATCTGAACATCCAAAAGTGAATCGTGAGTGGACCGATGTCGATATGGTAGCTCAGTGTTTCTTTTTCTTTCTGGCCGGTTTCGAAACTTCAGCAGTTTTAGTGTGTTTTGCATTGCATGAACTTATGGAAAATCCAGAAGTTCAAGCAAAACTTTATGAAGAAATTTCAAAGCTTGATAAAAAAATTGATGGCAAGGCACCAACATATGAAGAATTGCAGGGTATGAAATATTTAGATATGGTAGTGTTAGAAGTATTGAGAAAATGGCCAGCAGCCGGCGCTATTGATCGTGAATGCAATAAAGATTTTATTTATGAAGCTGATAATGAAAAAATTGAAATTAAAAAAGGTGACAATATATGGATACCAGTTGCTGGTATTCATCGTGATCCAAAATATTTCGAGAATCCCGAACAATTTGATCCAGAACGATTCAATGAGGAAAATAAGAATAAGATTAAGCCATTCACATATTTGCCATTCGGAACAGGGCCACGAATTTGTATTGGTAGGTTAATACATTTGATTATTTTTTAATATTTTTTTTAACCTATTTTTTTTTATTTGCAGCTTCTCGTTTCGCACAATTGGAAGCAAAGACTTTGATTTATTATTTAGTACGCGATTTTTTCATAAAGCAATCCAAGAAATCAACTATTCCCATGGAACTGTCCATGGCAACAATTCAACTTATACCGAAATCTGGTTTTTGGCTCAAATTCGTACCAAGAGCTCAATAAAAATATAGTACAAGTCTTAAGTCTTAAATGTCTTAATCTTTGATTAGATATTCTAAATTGTTTACGTTTTAATGAATAATTAGATATTTTTGATATGCTATAAAAATTGTATTTATTACGCAAAGTTAGACTTATGAATTTATAAAAATTTTTAGTTGTTAATTATTTAAATATTTTATTGTTTTATTATTCTTATTTTATGTGCAAGTGATTTACATAGTTTTTCTTTAATTTTTATTTTTATAATATATTAATCAAAATTTTATATTTTCTTAATGAAACATTTTTTAAATACAAGAATCGTAAATTATACAGAATCTAGTATTATGTTGCAGATTTTTTTAATTTTATTGTATTAAATTTATATTTATGTACATTGTATCTCAATAGCAAGTTTTTGGTAAAACATACTTCAATCACAGACAGTGATATTGATATCATCGCATCATAAACCTAGTGCGATTACAAGATAAGATTTTGAGCAATTTTCAGGACTTTAGGGATAGTAATTATATAGCTGTAGACATCATATTCATCATATATTCTAATAACTATAAACAAAGTAATGTATCTGTTTGTCTCTATGTATAATGTAAAGTCTGTAGAAAAGTTTTTGAGTGCTGTACAATCGTATAACAATACACCTTATAGTTTGCAATATACCATTGTATATTTTACTAACATCATTTATATTATCTTTCTATTATGAAAAAAAATAATATGTGCCGGTATATTTTTATTTTATAACGTTAACATGATCGCATGAAGATGGACAAACATTATATTCATACGCACTCTTTCATATTGAACAATATGTATACTAGAACACTATATATACTATGTTATATGATATATACATATGATATATACATATATATGTGCTGTTAACATTCTCTAGAAGAGACATCAAATTTATTTAAGAACTAAAAAACTAGAACAAAATTTTATGTCTTTTCTAGGGAATGTTGAAAGCACATACATATTGTTGAATATAAAAGAGTACGAATGAATATAGCCTGGGTTGGCGAGTGAACTCGCAAGGAGCAGAGCCCCCTAGTATTACATAAATTTTGTTGAGCCATTAAAAGTTAGATATTTTTGACAATTAGTTTCGATATAAACATTTTCACTTTAAAAAACATTTATATATTTTTAACAGATCTTTATGTTAAGTGTATAAGCTTTTATTAATCTAAAATTTATTTTTCCGCCTATATTTAATAATGAACTATTAACAAAGTGTTAAAAAATGTTTTACATTATTCTTTTTAACACAGCATAGCGTTTCTTCAATTGGCACAACAACATTTGCATACAATAGTACAGAATGTTAACATAAAAGCTCCGATTGCTGCTGTTACAGTGACAATGTTTATGTTTTTACATTATTAACAGTAATGCTTAAAGCAAATAATACAAAAAAAAACAATTTAAGAAATATTTGTTAACAAAAGCAAATAAAAATAGAAATAATTGCTTTCGATTTTATGTTGTTGGAATTGTTTCGTTGATTCTTCCAGAAAGAGCAAGCAAACGCGATCAGAACAAACTCGCAGATTCATTGTAAGAAAGATGCAGTTGGAAGGGGGTTTAGTTGTGTATTGGCAATCGTGAACATAATTACAAAGGCAATAAAATGCAATCAACAGTGCAATAAGACAAATGCAGCAGCACTGGTGGCAATATTGGTAATCTCAAGTGCAATGGATAACATGAAAGTATTTTCTGAACTCATATGCGGTTTATGAAGCTTGTCTTGGATATGCTTAGATTGCAGTTTATTTATTTTTCCTATTACGTCAATTTTCGACGGAAATTAGATATACATGTATGCAGATTTAATATATATACCAATAAGCAATTTGGTATAAATCAAAAATAATGTTCTTTACTATATATAAATTACAATACATTTTTTTTGGAGTCTTTGCTACCTGTGGATAGAGGTCAATAGAACGTAAGCACCTGAAAGAATCAAAAAGAACTGCATCATTTTAAATAAAGATTTTTTTTTCAATTTTTACCATATAGAATAAGTTAAGTCGGTTTTATTGAATTATTTTTACAGCAACTCTAAGTTACAATAGTCAAATTAAATGGATAGCCCATAAATGCAACTATAGGCTATATATATGATATATAAGTTATAAATATTTCGATGAAACATGCCAAACATGGATTGTCTCAAAAATCCATTTTATTGAGTCATATTTTTACATTTATTACGAAATTACTTACATAGGTTAAATTTAACAATTTCAAGATAATTTATGTCCCACTTATAACTGTTTTAACACTAAAAGCTCGTCTCTACTAATACTAAACTGCATTAATTTAATACTAACTCTACATATAATAGTTTAATCACTGCAGCAGTTATTAATTATTGTTAATATCAATAAAACGTTCAATGTTAACTGGAGAACATTATTTATCCATATAGTTGTTTCTATAATGGCCTGTTGCATGCTAATTAAAGTTAATGGCAATAAGTCGTTAAATGTTAATGTTATCCCGCTTAAAACCGTTCTTCTTTAGGTAATCTTAAGGTATTTTGCAGTGTGAGCTATTTCTGAAATTGACATTTCTTTAACGGTATTTATTAATCGGTAATAAATATGATTAAATATGTATACATAAATTTTTTATTTTAAAGTTCTTTACAAAATGCAGTTATTAGCTTCAACTGCAACAATAGTAATACTAATTTAAATCAGGTAATTAAGTGAATTGGAGAGAATATCGGTAGTACTAGCATGGCCCCTTGACATTCTATTGTCTAGCGTCCTGAAAAAGACGATAGTATTTTGTTTGATATACCATTGTCTCAATCCTAAGTACTAGGTTAGTGATTCCATATTTGAAGTAGGTACACCAATTCAGCTGGCTGCTAAAGAAATGTTAGTCTAACATCTTTCAGACTTTTGTAAAAAGAGTAAGTGAATTTAAATTAAGAATTTTTAGTGAACAAAAAATGGATAAATAGAATAAAATATCATCTCTATTGTATTCTTCTTCTAGTACTTTACTCTTGACTCATAGTTTTCTTTATCTAGTACGTGATCTCTGTAATCTTTACCTTCATTAAATTAGTCATCTCCAACCAGTTTTTCCAAAGGTTTATGATTCTAAATATTAAATTAGATGTGGTGGGTTGGTTCTAGTGGTGACACAGCCTTATCTTCTTTCCAAGTAGTGCATGGATGCCGTTTTATTACTATATTTCTATATATATAAAATTGTAAGTGCCACAACCCCTCCTACACTGTTGATAAGGGGACAAGTTTTAGAAGATCTTTATTTGGAAAATCTAGTAACCTGATTACTTCTTAGATTTCCAATATGAAATGTTTCGATCTTTCTATCCATAAGCATGTTCCCTTTTTTATTTTTCTCCCTTGCAGTTTCTGCATTTCTCTTCAAAGAAAAAATTTTAGGTATAGGGGCCTACCAGCTAGTGCAAATCTTGCCAATTCAGTATCAGCCCTATCCAGGTTTACGTTCTCAATAAATTGTAGTTTTATTTTTATACTGCTTCCCTTAGAATGCAGTAATGTATATGGTTCAGTATTTGAGTTCAGTATTTGTTTCTCATAGTTTAGCTTTTGCATTCACAATTTCAATTTCTTGTGCTCGCTAGTGTCTTGGAATCCAGAACAATGGTATTGTGCACTGTTCACTCACTGACCTTAGTAGAGTTTAATTTACTAACAGTTTTATGCTGCGGTTGGACAGTCAGAGAATAGTGAATCTACTTGAATGGAAAATTTCAATTTGTTGATTTTATCGATTCTTTTGTTAAATCGGCGGATCTGTGTCTTCTTGGCAGGCCTTTATTTTACTTTGTAAGAGACTAGGCGATATCGTAAAATGAAATAATTTATTTATATTATTTAATATACATTGAAAATCTTTTTTTTAAGTCTGGTATTAATATTTAATATTTTATATAAGAATAATATAAGAAAATATAAGAATAATAAGAAGAAAATTTACATATTCTTCTAAATAATTGCCATAACAATGCATTTACAAACACAAACCTAATAAATTGTTTAATGATTTTATCGTTACATATTCGTTCCGTACTTTATGGTAGAACAGATTTCACTTTTTCAATACGAATTTTAATTTCTTTAGAGCATCTTTGTATACTTAAAAATGTAATATTAAGTGCTTCACACCAAAAACTATATTACAAGTATTTATTCTTGATCCACAATGGTGTGCTAAGTGCTCTGATCACATTCTAATCTTCTACAAAACAGAAAACAAAAGATGTACTATGACTATCTAATAATTGTATATTGATTTATATATTGTTAATGTTTTTCTATTTCTATCTGTAGCATACAATCCCTAACATAAAGGTCTTAGTTGGAAGTTCCTAAATGATGATAGGTGCGAAATGATATTATTCGAAACACA
>NC_051847.1:24201861-24205549 GCF_002237135.1 Teleopsis dalmanni | reverse complement strand
TGAGATATATAAGCGAACTCTAGAATAACACAAAACTGTGAGCTTTCCACGTTCTAATTCAATGTTGCCATAGATATCGTTATGTTAGAAGCAACTCGTAGAAATCAAGAAAGTGGAGAGATGTGCTTTTCTTAATAAGTTCTAGGAAAACATATACCAGTTTTTCTAAGAGGAAACGTTCATAAAAGCGGCTAACTGGCTTAAACTGTCTTTTTTATCCTTTCAATTAAACTGTTTTTGAATCATTATAGTGTAGTTCTCTACGACTTCTTCAGCCAATTCTGCCTTATTTGAAACATAGTAGTTAAAGGTAGAGTTACGTATAAATCAAAATCTTTTATATATTCAATGCAAAAGTTACATTCTCAAGCTTAAAATATAATATTAAATTCTCTTTATCAAATATTTATACTTGATGGTATAAAAAGTTTCTGTCATTTCTGGATTCACTAAACATCAAACATATGAGAGTTTACGAATCATACAAAATTAGTAGATTATGCAAAGACACTCATTTTGGGTACTATATAAATCAACATAAAGAAATTTGATTGACCGAATTATTATTAAAGAAAGGTTGCTAAAAATCAACGAATTCAAATCACTCTTAAAGTAAATCATTACGGATGATGAAGAGTGAATTGAAGACGAAAATATTCGAAGAAAACGATCATGGTCAAAACCTGGTGATCCTTAATAAATGACTTCAATGTGTAGAGTAGCAGCAAATGTTAAGTATTTAGTGGAATTAAAAGGCAATTGTCTATTATGAGCTGCTTCAGTTTGTTGTAACGAATAGGTAGGTAGCTTTTTACTGTTTACAACTTGATTGCTTGAATGAAATTATCAATAAAAAGCAACCAAAATTGTACAACAGAAAAAGAGTTGTGTCCCACCAATGACAGTGCCAGGCTACACATATCTTTGATAACTCGGGCATTCACCGATTTGTTCGAACCTTGCACCATCTCAAACTTTTGTTTCGATCTCAACAAAACTATTTTAGTTATAAAAATGAGTCAACCGATGAGCAGTTGAAAATCACTTGGTCATAGTTTTTGCCAATAAACTATAAATAACGGAAATCCTACACCAAAGGAATTATGAAGCTACCCGAAAAATGGGAAAAGTGCAGATATAATAAAGATCAATACAAACCTTTTTTGAAATTTCTTTTCAATATTGAACATTTTTATTCAAAAATATATGAAGAAAAGGGAGAATACAATATATCATTTATATCACACAATATATCATACTTTACGTGTAACAGGACTTCCTCATATATGATATAATTTAATTTGTGCTCATTAACATTCACTGAAGGTTCGACTTTTTATTAAATTAGAAAGTACTTAGCTCATAGAAAGCCTAAGGTTAGACTTCAACATATATCAATATAACTTCATTTGTAAAGTAAACTGCATCTTCACTACTGTCAACATCCATTTAATTCTTATGCGCAACTGCCAATTATCAATAATATAAAGCATCAGTGCTGAGGAATCAGACGCATAAGAGATGAACACGGCTTTGCAGTTAAACATTTGCGGACATGAATTATAAATGTGCTACACGCACAGTACGATATGAGGCATTAAATCACAACATTGTGAAGAGTTGTATTGAGACCTGCCATGAAAACTGGTACTGGTTAAGTACCAATGTAAGACTGCCCCTATTTGGAATAGTCAGTAAAAAATAAAAACCAGGTATTATGAATAATTTCACATGCAGCTCAAATAGCAATGAAGTTGAGAGGGTTTCTCAGATATATGAAACCCCACATAAATCTCACAAACCATAATAATACTCATCAAATATCTAATGGAAATTTATAATCAATGTTCATTCGAACCCCGGTATTAAATTGTCTAGAGATGTTTCCATATTTGCACTTGAAATACTTGGAACGCTTAAAGGAATTGTTTACGTATTTTTATATGTTTCACTTGTGGCAGAAAATTGGTGCGTATGAATGAATGTGCGTATTCACACATTAATTGGTAGTGGCATTTACAAACGAATTGACCATAAACTTATAAACTCAGATAACTCATATAATTCATATACTCGTACCCAAATAGACGCCTGAATATAATTTTTATCTACATGAAACTTCATTGAACTGAATTAAACTACATGTAAACAATTCATAGCAACGGTTTATTTAACGGACATTTCTTCATTAAACTATAAACAGTTGTAAGTGAGAGAAATTAATATTTAGTAAGAGGCATCATCCTAGTCAAGAAAATCTCATTATGGTTTATCACATTAATATTTTCGTACAAAAGATTTATACTTATAAATTTTGAAGTTTTATTTTGCTATTTTTACTTTTTTAATCTCTTTTAATCTCTCTTTAATCTTTTTTGATCTAATAAGAATAAAATAACAACAACAAGAAACAATAACAACAATAGTAGAGAATAAGAGACTGAAATTGGGACGAATAAGTACAAATTCTTTACGTAAAAAACTTCCTACAAAATATTTTATATATGAAGAAAGCAATTTAATATTTTATGACAAACTGTCAGTAATCAAACATTAAAATATGATACCAAACATAAGAATACTGCGACTGGTTCGAATGAATTGTAAACTGGAAGTCCAATTTTGGAGCAGTTACAACTATATATCAGCAATAACTCTATGAACGCTTGACTAAAATCTGTTTAGAAAGATATTTAGTTTCTAACGAAAACAAATTTAAATAAATCACTATCATCGTCGGCACTACTACCGGTTTCAGGTAAGAGTCTCATTTAACAAATCTCTCTACCAATCCTGATTGCTAGCCGGTGTTATCCAAATGGATAGTCTTAGATTTCATACGTCTTAATCTACGACATCCTTTCAACGTAGACATAGCCTGTCTTGCTGATATGTACCATACAATATGATATAACAAATTTTCCCTGAAGGGTCCTCATCACTCATAAGAGCCATTATATGTATAGCTTGGCAACTGCCCATGTGAAGTTAATGAAAGCTTAATGCAGAGCTTAATTTTTGTAAAGAATCTGCTTTATTGTATGTAGATGATATGAAGTTTTGGTTGTAGGGTCTCTAGAATCGCTCTGTTTAACAAATAAGCGTAACAATTCTTCATAAGACTTTTGTTTCAAACGCAGTTGAGAGGTAGTAGAACTTTTTGCTGAGCAACTAAGTTTTAGAATTCATATTAAATAAATAATGATCGAGTATTCAATTTGCTTTTTTAATATTTATCTTACAATTAGTTTAAGTTTTAATATAAGTTTTTTATATAGGTTCTATAAAACTGACTCGAATTGAGGTCCTATAGAGCTAATTTTGATTTTAATATAACATAGAGAATCCCATACTAAACACGTAATGCTTTCAATAACAGTTTTGTTATTGATCAAAGAAAAATATATTTATATTTCGATTTTGTTAATAATACAGTAATTGCTCCTGGTAAAACATGTAATGATAAAAACATTGATAATGCATTAATTATTACTGATCAAACAAACAGAGGTATTCGATCAAAAAATAATTCCAGAAGATCGTATATATATTAATAAAACAGTAAAGCTGCAAAGGCCAAGACAGAAAAGTCTTCTAAAATTCAAGTTAAATAAATTGTTAGTTTTAAACATCATTCTGTATAAAATAATAAATAAAAAACAGCTAAAAACAAATAAGAGACTTAATA
>NC_051847.1:24196396-24200928 GCF_002237135.1 Teleopsis dalmanni | reverse complement strand
AATCCACCCTATTTCTCAGTTCTAACATATTTTGGTTATAATTTATTTCGGTCTTTTAATAAGGAGGTCAAAAAACACGTGATTCAGTTTTTTGACATCAAGGATCAGACATTTTATGAAAGTGGAATTATGGTAGTGCCAGAAAGATGACAAAAGATATGTGTCCAAGGTAGACATGTTATATATTAATTCAACAAAATATTTCTTCAATAGTATTTAATTTTCATAAAAATAAACCAAATTACTCTTCAAACAACCTTATATAACAGTATCAGCAAGGAAACGTAGGCTATCTTTTAGTTTCTAAATAGATACTAGACATTATACAAATTACTGATGTTTGAGTTCTAAGAGATTCTAAGATTTCTAAGAGATTCTAAGATTTCTAAGAGATTTTTTAAACTTTTAAACATATTTCAATTATAACTTTAAGTAATTAACTAGCTTTGGAATCAGTTGTATCTGATTTTACATTATATTTTTAGGTACACGTTATTGGATGTTAATGCCTCATAAAAAAAAACTTATTTCAGATAAATAGTACGTTTTGGATAATCACATGTATACTTTAATTAAATGTAAACATTTAAGAGGGTTGCATTTTCCTTCAGTTATTGTGAAATGTATCAAACATGGCGATTTATACATCGCATTTTTTACTATTCAAAAGGACATTAAATATTTAATTGTTTTTATCGTTCGTACAATTATTAAGTGTTTACAAAAATATAAATAATTGTTTATATACTTTCAATAATTGTTAAGAAAATATTTTAACTGAGAAAGTATCAATTTACTAAATTAAGTAATTATTTGCAAATAATAGTCTTCTTATGAAACAGTAAAGTAATTTAGCTTTTGCAATCTAGTACAAATTTTAAATTAAATATTTAATGTTAATTTATGTGTGTAGTATTTACGCGTGCTTGCCATTTTTTTTATTCTAGACTATTTTTATAGCTTAAGAGACTATAAATCAATGGAATTTTAAGGCACTCCTTCAGTTACGTACTTGATTTAACTACGAAATATTTATAGATTAAAAATTAAAAATATGAATAAATCATTTAATACTTTTAATAAGCGCATTGGTTACGAATATGTCGGATTTGAAGTTCTATATGCTCCATTTTTGGCTACTTGGAAAGTGTTAAAGCAAGGCAGACATCCTGAACACATCTTTTTAGTATTTCCTCGAAATTATTTAAAGTATAACAGCGATCAGACGCTAGACGTGTAATGCATATGTCAACCAAATATATTAAAATATTTTCTTTGTAGATTCATTTGCCTTTGGCTTTCGGCTTCAACAGTACAATCTTTAAAATATCGCATTATTAACTACATTATTATGATCTTACTAGCGATATTCACACTAACAATTGCATGTGATCTGTATGAAGTCAGCAATGATATTGTGCTCTTTGGAGATGGTTTAGTAGTGTTAACTGGCGTAAGTATCTTAACGCAATTCTTCCGATTAATCTAAACGATAAACACTAGTTATTGTTAAATTTTATTAGCTCTTCTTAATATATTTCAAAATATGGTTGTTCCGATCACGTGCTGATGAAATGGATTCAATTACAAATGCTTTTAATATTATACATACAAAATTTAGCTTTGGAATGGAAAAGAAAAATCCTAAAATCCTTACTTATCAACGTTTTGCATTCTTACTTGACGCTAGTGTGTTCACCAATTTCTGCATACTGATTATTTGGTTTTTTATGGCCATAAGCGTTCAACCATTATTTACCAGTGAAACGCTAATATTTCGTGCAAAATTTCTGTTTAGCTTACACGATCCACAGCGCCATCCATACGCCGTTACCTGCATTTACTTCTTTCAATTTTTCTGCACAATTTATGTGCTCTTTGTAATTGTGCTTATAGATAGCATTCCCACCCAGTATTTTACACAAACGTCGGTGAGCTTGAAAACACTGTGCGAATGCATTCGCAGTTTGGGCAAGGATGATCAGGTTGTTAATCATGTAAACATGCGTTCCCAACTAAGAGAGATCGTTCATTTTCATCAGTTAATAATTGGGTGAGTAGGAGCTATTTGTACGAATACGTATCTTTTCATTATGATAATGTTTCATAGCCTTGTTGATAGAATAAACAAATGCTTCTATTCCAATTATATTGCACAAATGGGTGCTAGCACCATCATTATTTGTCTAACTGCCTTTGAGTCCTTGCTGGTTAAAGATGAGCTAATGGTGGCAATTAAGTTTTATATATATATGCTAAGTGGTTTCTTACAGCTATTCTATTGGTGTTTTTGTGGCAATAGAATGTATTTTGATGTAAGTACTTAATAATTATGTATCTTAAGAATTTTTCTAAATTATAATATACAAATTGTTTTTTAATTTTAAAGTCAGTTAAAGTGTCTACTGCAGCTTTTGGACTTCATCACTGGTATAATGAATCGTTAGAGCTGCAGCGCGATTTAATGTTTTTAATACAACGAGCACAGAAACCATTAGTTTTCTATGCAAAACCGCTTCCCGGATTTACATTTTCAACTTTTACAAGTGTAAGTAAATTTTCGTTAAAATATGATTCGCAACCAAATGAAAGAAGAGTTTATTTTTCATTTAAACAATTAACTCATTTTAATGTGAACAACGTTTGTAATTAAGATCTTTTTTCAGATACTAAGTACTTCGTATTCATATTTTACGCTATTACGCACGATGAATGAATAAGTATGTGTATAGTATATTATATGCTACTATTATTTTATAAAAAAAATGCATAAAAATATACTAAATATATATATTAAATGAATAAAAATTAGTTTAACCAATGGTAGAAAATACAATGTAATTTATACTGCACTTGCCTCATTAACCAAATAAAATTGTTGAGCACAAGAAAATCATTTTCATGAGAAAAACTTTTATAAATTTTTCACATAATTAATTAATTTTAATTAAACCTCAATTGACAATTTTAATTGTTTTATGCTGCAAAATTTAAAATTTAAACTATAATACATACAATAATATAAGTTATTTTAATGTGATTCAATGTAGGTAGATCTTGAATGAGAAATATATGCATTACACAAACGCTTTTCATATAGGAATAATTAAATCATTACAAAATGTGACATATTATTAATAGGCTATATCAGGATGCTGTAATAGAATGCTATAGTAGGAGGTATAACGTAATGAACTGATAGGTAGTCTATGTGGACTCTGACATACAGATGCACCCTTTAATGTAACCTAATTTAACAAATGTAGCTTGGGACATTAATATATAGTTAAGTGGATAGTTTATAGATATTAATATTATGTAATATAATGTAATGGTTTATGGATTACACTAAGGCCTTTATGCACTGAGACTAACTTGATCTATTGTGCACCCCTCTGCATTTAGACATTCAGTATCTCGAGAAATCGAAGCAGCTCCTTCGGAAGAAGTTCTTGAAGATCTTCATCCTCTAGTTGGTATCACTTAATATTTTGTTTCTTCTGTGGCCAAGTGCATTACCATTGTTGATCAGATGTTATAACATATATGAATATTATAAATCGTATAAAGAGGATTTCTATATAATATAATGCTGGATAATATCTTACACGAATCGTTGTTATCTCCATATATACCATAATGGTTAAATCATTTTGTTTTTCAGATAAAGCTAAGAAGATTCAGTAAGTCACTTTGTGTTATCTTTGACACGCTAGTGAAGAAACTATATCAATGTTATATATATGAAGTCGTAGGCAAAGACATAGAGATTCATATATTTTATCTTTTCTTCATTATGACAACTCTTACGTGCTCTACTTGTCAGAATACGCCACCATTGAAATAGCAATGCAGTGGTATAGAGTTCCATTAAAACTTCAGTATAAATAAGAACTGGTGTTTGGCTGGGGACCTACAAGATTTTGAATTTATTTCTATCTGGACTATAAGTCTTCAGCATTAGTGCACAATCTTCGTAAAAAGTACGTAGCTCGGAGTTTGTGGCAAGGTGTAGACCACATTTGTAACCATTTCAGATCATTTTCTGGCTATTCCTTCTTCTATTTTGTTCCTTCTAATATTTCTATACCCAGAAAGACAGTAAATGGAGACTTTAAGATGTACGATGTTTATCAACAAGATGTAATATCCCATTAAAATTTTTGCTTCCACCACTCTAAATTCAACTAAGATGTTAGTTTTTCCATTCTAGATTCAATTACTTTTCGACTGTTAAACTGTCTATAAGCGAAATAAAGTATCTAGGTGAAATTTTTTTAATCACTTCAAAATCAGAGTTTGCTTATCAAAACTAAAGTGAATCTTATAACATTTGTATTTCTCCGTAAATTGCAACTGTCCGTGTCAGAAAGCTGAAAAATGTTCTAAAAATAAATTTTCATGTTCAAATAACTTTGTGGACAAGTTCAACGAAGTGCATTCAGAAAATATAGAAGCTAAAATAAACTTGATATTACACCACCCTGAGGCTTTTGCATTCTATTCACTACATTACCAACATGAGGTGAAGT
>NC_051847.1:24188752-24196296 GCF_002237135.1 Teleopsis dalmanni | reverse complement strand
TTTCTACTATTGGAGAAGACCATACCATGTGGGCAGGAATATACACGCGCTGTTAAATCATAACTACATCTGTAATATATTGATTTATCTGTGGTAATAGGGAAACGACCTTCTGTAACGCAATTTGGTTTATAGTGTTGCATTGGATGATTACCACAATGACCAGTCGAGTTATTAAAAACCTGGGCGTAAAATTTAATTAACATAGGGATGAAAAAACTCTATTGTAAATTTTAGAACTTACCTCCATACCATTACATTTGCCAAATATAACACAGTAGTCTGTACAAACGAAGTAATAATGATGGCGGTTAGGATGATATTGAGTACCACGATAATTACCTGGACAACGTTTATTCTAGAAAAAAGCATTTTATTTACATTAATATGATATTTTTGTATTACAAATGCATTGTCTTTCGACTTACATAGTCAACTAAAAGTGGTATTCCTCCGCCAGGAAATGTTGTCACAACACCACGCCTACTATCGTAAATTGTACCAGGCGGTGAGAATAACGTGGGCTAAAAAGATATATATGGTATAGAGATATATAAAGATAATAAAATAATTTTATTTTAAAACTGAGAGTAATCTTTTTTTCTATCAGAATGTTTATATATAAACATAAACTAAAACACACATTATTATAAAATATAATTGTAATATTTATAATATAATATAATAATGTAAAATATTGTATTAATTTTATATTAAATAAAAAATTATATATTACTTATATAATTGTATAAAGTAATTATATAGTATAAATACGTTACACGTATTCAACGTAATACACATATACTACATACTTTATACAACATTATGTTATTAAAAAAATGGACTTAAATTAGTATGTAGTGTTTTAGATAACTCACATATAAGTTCTTGTATTTTTACATGTGTTATAATATATATGGAATGAAAATGGAAAGATACAATGGTTTAAGATACAATCTGAAGAAGTTGACTTTGATATCATAGTTTAGATAGATATTAGGATTGTGATAGTAGTACATTAACTACTAAAACCATATACCACATTATGTCATTGGAAAAAAGATCTTCAATTAGTATGTAGTTTGTCAGATAACCCATATAAGTTCTTCTATTTGTGTATGCATTATTATATGTATATTGAAATTTAAAGATACAATGGTTTGAGGTGCAAGTTGAGGAAACTAACTTTGATGTCATAGATATCAGTATTGTGATAGTAGTACATTGTCTGAATGCGAGACCACTGTCAAAATGATTCGGAGATAAATGGATGTCAATATCGACGGAAACACAATACATATGTAAAACATAACGCAATCATGTTTTTACGTGTAGTAAAATAAAATATATTTAAAAGTAGAAAAAAAAGATAATAATATTTATATACTCAGCATATTTTTTCAAATTTTTAAATTGAAAGAAAGAAATGAATACATATATAAAGCTTTCGTGTTGTATAGTTGAACTAATAAACTGGGCTTTATTGAAAGATGTTACTTATTAAGTTATGTGCAAAAGGCTGAGTTTAGTTGATAGGTATCAGATAGGTATTAAATAGCTATCGACATATGTTATTATAGACAGAACCAGCACTCATCCGTTACATAGAAGACTTAGACCCTACGAAATAGCTCACTTCTGATAGATATTAATTTATTGATTAGTTCGTATTGTGTAATTTTAATACTTGTTATTCTATTATTCTGTTATTTATTATAAAAAAGAAATTAGGTTTATATGTGAGACATAAATATTTGTCAACGTATTATTATATTATACTTCAATGTTATATATGATAATGATGATATGATAACACTTGAAAACTGTAAACAGAGCTTAAACTATTTCTATAAAATTTGTAAATTAATTTTATTTTGTTATATGTTTTTACCTGATAGGGTTCATATGGTATTGCTGGCCGATATTGTGGTCCATAATAACCAGTATGGTGTGATAAGGTATCTTGATAAGATGGTCCAGGATAAGATGGACCCGGATAAGACGGACCATGATAAGATGGACCAGGGTAATACATCGGTTGCGCTATATATCGGCTTACAGTGAGCCGTACTTTATTTAATGCGATAAATCCAATTAAAATTATTATCTTATTAAATATGTAATACATTTTGCTTTTGATTTTGTTTCTTTTCCACTATTTGAATATTAATTTCGTATATTAATTAATTTAATTCGTTACTCATTTAATATTTATTGGCACAGTAGCTTGAATTTTCAGTTTTCAAGGACACAGAGATATTTTCCTTGTTTGCTTATTATAAACTTTTTAATCCTTATACCGTATAAGGATAATTTATATTCACTTCACTTTTATGTTCGATAGGCAGGGTTGCTTTTTTTAAATTAAATTTAAGATGGCGACTTCCGTTAAATCCAAATATGCTTCCGAAGTTCACTTGCGGTTGTAACACTTCGAGTCGCCAGTTTCGATTGTCATATTTCCGCTTAATACCGTGAGCTTTTAATAGTTTTTTGTTGTTGTCGATACTCTGCCAAAAACAAGAGCAGCTACTCACCTACTTGCATAATAAAACAGCGGATGCTTCACTTTATCACCTATAAAAAAATTGTGAGCAGCAATTAAAATAAAAACTATTTTCTCACATATAAATGCATTACTACATAACAATTAATAAAAATAATAAAATACAAAAAATATAGTAAAGAAGAGAATACCAAATGGTGAAAGAACGCCGAAACACGAATTTAGCAAAAAATATTTCGCGATAAGCGTGTCTTCAGAACATTCGAAGTCAAGTTCATGATTCAAGCGTTGCTTACAAAATTGCTCTACTCTTTCTTCCGGAACTGCATCGTTTACACTGCTGCGTACATGTTTTTTAATGCGTTTTCGAGAAGACATTGTTTTTCTTACACAATCTGAACACTTTTATTATTTACATAATATATTAATTATTATTGCTTTCTGAACGAAACGACCACCTGAAGATGAGGCATTCTTGGTGTTAACGTCAGTAAACGTGCGTATGATGTTTCATAATAGCAGATTCTTTATGTACTACCAACCGGAAATATCTTCATAGACCCAATAATTCCGGATTGTAGAAGCGCTTTGCTATAAACAACCAAAAAAAAATAGGTTCTACACTTTCTATGCAGATTCTTCAATTACTGTAGACCGGAAATTTCTTCACAATTATAATACTTCCAGACTATAGAAATGTTTCGCCAAAAAAAAAATAGCTTCACTATTATTAATTTAACATTCTAATCGTATTTAAGAGAGTAATCGCATTAGGGCCTATATATATTATTTATGTATAATAGTATAGATTGGAAATATATTTCTATAGTCCCAATTAAATAAGATATTAAAATCACTTTCCTATAAAAAAAATAGTAGCTATTATATTACCATATTTTATGTACATTTAACATAAGTAATTATTTCAGTGCTTATGTAGATTCTTAATGTAGTATAGACCGGAAGTAATAAAACAGGCCTAATAAAACTTGTTGTTGAAATCGTTTTGCTATAAAAATCAATTAAGTAGTAGTATTAGTTGAAAATTTAAGTATCTATAAGTAAATCTTATGTAAAACTACAAATAAATGATTAACTACAAACATATCCTAAGACTTTAATTTTTAGAGTTATATTAAACATTTATCTCTGTTCTTCCATATTTATACTATCAGTGGTGAACATATCACGGACGTTTGGCCTAGAATGAAAGCAATTAGATTTAAAAAAGTGTCTTTAGAAAAATAGTACTGTGCTTAATATAAAAAGTAATGATTTTGTTTGTGTTTGCAAAGCAGAAAAATAATAATTGATAAAATGTCTTCAATGTAACATAAATTTTAATGTGCCGAGTCCACACCATAGCCCTCTATTAAACAAATTTAAAAACATAACATTGTTTTATATAAAATGAATAAAGCTAAGATTATTAAAAAGTACTTCTACTATCAGTGATGAGTCACTTTTCTTTTGAAACGGAATACCACTAGTATTTCTGAGTAACTTAGGAGTCTGTAGATTAGTCTAATATATGGTTTAAAATAAAATCTGGAATAATATAACATATTTTTATCATATATTATAAATATATAGATATAGATACATAGATATATATAATATATCATTTTTTTTTTTGGAACAAAAATATTAAACACTTATATCTGTTATACTCGTATTTATCACGTGTTTCTTACAAAAACCCAGTATTTCGATTCAATTCGTTATATGGAATAGGACAAACCAATACTTAAAATTAATATTTATTTATTTATAAGTCATTTTTTAAGTCAATTTTAGTTTTATGACTTCAAATATATAGTATATGGACAAAAATCGAAACCCTTCGAAATGGTGATACACATGATGTGTCTTTCTTTGAACCAAACATTACTTTGCGCTTACCTTCAGTATACAAAACAATTTTATATTGAAGGGAATGTAGTTATTAAGAGTAATTGTTCAGTAAAATAAGTCACGTTTTTCAAAATTATCTGCACATTATTTGTAAAAATTTTTTTAATCACAAATTTAGGTGTATTACATTACATTATATTGAAAAGCTTCAAATAATAAAAGCTCTGAGTTAATAATAAAATATGATATATAATAAACAAAACCTTTAAATTTTTGTTGATAGTTTCTTCAATTTTGACGAAATGTGATTGTCTTTACATTCTATTTATAAGTTTAATAATTTTTTTATATTGTTACAAAATTTTTTATTTATAATTAAAAAAGCTACAATGGGCAGTGTGAATCCAAACTAATATGACCTAGGCACAGTCGAGATAGAAGTGACAAAACTGGTGGCAGATCGGAGAGGCCTTTAGCCAGTGGACATCCATGCCTAAGAATTGGGTATTCCATTCAATCAAAAGTGCGGAAACTCTAAGAAAGAAAAGGAAAAAGTAACTATTGAGCATTTTGTTTGCCAAGATTGAGACATTCCATTATGTAAGTTTACGAACTAATAAGCCTGGCGGACAGGATAAATTTAGAACTCAACAAAAATTTTTTTTATCAACCGCGTAGGCTATATTTAAGACTACTATTAAGACTAAAATTATGAATCGGGTTTGTCACGCATATTTTCAAAACAGTGTTTATGCGTTAATTGAATAGAAGAGGAAGCTCTGTCGCCATTAAATTAAACAATCAATCAATGCGTATCCATTTTGTATGAATGAGACCAATGATAGTCTAAGTCTACCAATTCCATTTATTTGTATATTCGTTGTTTAGATTCACATAAAGTTCTTGCACAAAATTTAATTTTATTAGCCCAAAAACTAAGAAACTACTTTACTGACACCAAGAGAGAATTAAAACTACAGATTTTTTTCAGGTTGATAAAGAACATATTAGTTTATATTGTGTAACTTTTGTTCTAAATATAAAATTCTACGAATATTGAGGTCAATATTCCTAACTAATTGCTTTGTCCTTAAAAGAAAAGCATCAAAAGAATTAGTATCAGAATGTCAGCCCCTCCAACTGTCTATTGAAAATAAAATGTAAAAAGATTATAATCGTCGGTGCATACAAGATCAATAACCGAAATCTGAAACCAGTAAGTTAGAACAGATGCCGAACAATAGGTTTTGTATTCATATGTTTAATATTCTTGATATTCAGATGTCTGAGTTGGTGAATCAGCACCTTTACTCTATTTTATATGTGGACAGTTTTAAGTCACACTAAGAATAACTGAATATGGGGCTTTATATATATATATATATATATAAATTTTTAATTTTGTGCTTTTACTAAGTAAATATATAGGGAATCTGATGAAAATATTAGGTGAGAGTTTTCTTGAACTCTCTACGATCCTCTAAAGTCATAAAAGTTGGGAGTAAGTGTATTTTTAGAAGTAAGTGTATTTTTGATTTCATTAAAGTAAAAATTGAGATACCAGGAAGATTCAACGGAGCGTATACTAGGTGGTATTCGACAATGAGTGGGTACTTCCATTAGTTAAGTCAATGGAATAATGTGATGTATATAAATGAGTTGAAAAAATGCAATCCATTAGGATTAACAAATCAATTCCTGTTACAATTCATCAATTCCTGTATCTCTCATTGAAACATAGGGCCTCAACTGACTTGACAAATTATATATCTTTATTATAATATATCCCTATAATATAAAACAAAAACATTAAGCCATTAAGATAGAATATTAATGTATTATATTTAAAATCTGTTGTCGCATCTATTCTTTTCAATATTTCTGCATGAAAAGACTACTTGCCGCGTGAACAGTGGAAGAATATCCTATAATGAGCCAAGCGGACGAAAGTGAAAATTGGAATGCAAGAATCGCATCATCTCATAGAGTAACCTATTTCTCTGTAAGTGTAGACCAATGTAAAGTACAATACAAAATAAATACGAAGTTCATTTAAGTCAAAGGGGAAAGAGAGAGCAAAGCTTTAACATATGTGAAATAAATCATATTAAATACCCAAATGTGCTCTGAGAACTAATCTTAAAAGTTGAACTTTTCAAATAAATTTTGATTCAAAATTTGAAGATTGATTCTTACAAAATGTTTTAAATATTTATACAATGCACAGTTCGTTTCGGCTTGAGAAACATTGATCTGTGAAAAGAAGATACCGAGCTACTGTGATAAACATAGATAAGGCCAACGTAGCAACGGAAATAAAGTTACAAAATGGCGATGAATAGGCGATACTCTTTGCAAAGGAAACATGGCTTAAGCTAAAAGGTTCCGAAAGGCTTGAAGAGTTCGAGTTTGAATGGTCTTAAATGATACGTTTAATACTCACGTGATAAGCATTAAGATTGATTGCATCTAACAAATATAGTTGGATGGAATCGTATCTTCCCTGTATTCTGATTATAAGCGGATGGTTTTATTAAAGCAACAATTTTTAAAAATTATGTAAATGCTATTTCAAAATACTACGAGTATGAATGCCAAGGAATTAGTAATAAGATTTTTCCAATTAATTTTTATTATTCACATTGTCATAACTTCATATTGTCATATCTGCATTAGTCTCACATCTTCGCAAAACCTTTTTGCACGTACTGGTATATTGTATTCACAGAAGTGAATACATAGTCTACTGCACATATTTCGAAGTCATTTCAGTAGAATATTAGTTTTATCTTGTTTCATGTGTACTCATGTTAGCTCATTTCTAAAATACGTCTTGAGAACGGCATTATTCATTCAAGAAATGAGTATTTCTTATTACAGATTTGTATGTTTGGCTGCTCAAACGAAATGAAGTCCGATAGCTTTCCGACCACATTTGAAAACAAATATATAGAATACCTCAAATATTTCATGTTCTCTGTATTCTCTGTACATGTGAAAATGAAATAAGACCTGGAAATCAATGAAACTACACGTACTTTTTATTTAATTGAAAAAAAAAACCATTAATGAAATATTATAATAAAAGTCTACATATAAACATTTTTACTATATATATTTTTTTTTTGTTTTAGGAAATGCTTGCTTACATAAATGTAAGAACATGGTTTTTAGTATATTAAAT
>NC_051847.1:24164082-24188652 GCF_002237135.1 Teleopsis dalmanni | reverse complement strand
CCACTGTCAAAATGATTCGGAGATAAATGGATGTCAATATCGACGGAAACACAATACATATGTAAAACATAACGCAATCATGTTTTTACGTGTAGTAAAATAAAATATATTTAAAAGTAGAAAAAAAAGATAATAATATTTATATACTCAGCATATTTTTTCAAATTTTTAAATTGAAAGAAAGAAATGAATACATATATAAAGCTTTCGTGTTGTATAGTTGAACTAATAAACTGGGCTTTATTGAAAGATGTTACTTATTAAGTTATGTGCAAAAGGCTGAGTTTAGTTGATAGGTATCAGATAGGTATTAAATAGCTATCGACATATGTTATTATAGACAGAACCAGCACTCATCCGTTACATAGAAGACTTAGACCCTACGAAATAGCTCACTTCTGATAGATATTAATTTATTGATTAGTTCGTATTGTGTAATTTTAATACTTGTTATTCTATTATTCTGTTATTTATTATAAAAAAGAAATTAGGTTTATATGTGAGACATAAATATTTGTCAACGTATTATTATATTATACTTCAATGTTATATATGATAATGATGATATGATAACACTTGAAAACTGTAAACAGAGCTTAAACTATTTCTATAAAATTTGTAAATTAATTTTATTTTGTTATATGTTTTTACCTGATAGGGTTCATATGGTATTGCTGGCCGATATTGTGGTCCATAATAACCAGTATGGTGTGATAAGGTATCTTGATAAGATGGTCCAGGATAAGATGGACCCGGATAAGACGGACCATGATAAGATGGACCAGGGTAATACATCGGTTGCGCTATATATCGGCTTACAGTGAGCCGTACTTTATTTAATGCGATAAATCCAATTAAAATTATTATCTTATTAAATATGTAATACATTTTGCTTTTGATTTTGTTTCTTTTCCACTATTTGAATATTAATTTCGTATATTAATTAATTTAATTCGTTACTCATTTAATATTTATTGGCACAGTAGCTTGAATTTTCAGTTTTCAAGGACACAGAGATATTTTCCTTGTTTGCTTATTATAAACTTTTTAATCCTTATACCGTATAAGGATAATTTATATTCACTTCACTTTTATGTTCGATAGGCAGGGTTGCTTTTTTTAAATTAAATTTAAGATGGCGACTTCCGTTAAATCCAAATATGCTTCCGAAGTTCACTTGCGGTTGTAACACTTCGAGTCGCCAGTTTCGATTGTCATATTTCCGCTTAATACCGTGAGCTTTTAATAGTTTTTTGTTGTTGTCGATACTCTGCCAAAAACAAGAGCAGCTACTCACCTACTTGCATAATAAAACAGCGGATGCTTCACTTTATCACCTATAAAAAAATTGTGAGCAGCAATTAAAATAAAAACTATTTTCTCACATATAAATGCATTACTACATAACAATTAATAAAAATAATAAAATACAAAAAATATAGTAAAGAAGAGAATACCAAATGGTGAAAGAACGCCGAAACACGAATTTAGCAAAAAATATTTCGCGATAAGCGTGTCTTCAGAACATTCGAAGTCAAGTTCATGATTCAAGCGTTGCTTACAAAATTGCTCTACTCTTTCTTCCGGAACTGCATCGTTTACACTGCTGCGTACATGTTTTTTAATGCGTTTTCGAGAAGACATTGTTTTTCTTACACAATCTGAACACTTTTATTATTTACATAATATATTAATTATTATTGCTTTCTGAACGAAACGACCACCTGAAGATGAGGCATTCTTGGTGTTAACGTCAGTAAACGTGCGTATGATGTTTCATAATAGCAGATTCTTTATGTACTACCAACCGGAAATATCTTCATAGACCCAATAATTCCGGATTGTAGAAGCGCTTTGCTATAAACAACCAAAAAAAAATAGGTTCTACACTTTCTATGCAGATTCTTCAATTACTGTAGACCGGAAATTTCTTCACAATTATAATACTTCCAGACTATAGAAATGTTTCGCCAAAAAAAAAATAGCTTCACTATTATTAATTTAACATTCTAATCGTATTTAAGAGAGTAATCGCATTAGGGCCTATATAGATTATTTATGTATAATAGTATAGATTGGAAATATATTTCTATAGTCCCAATTAAATAAGATATTAAAATCACTTTCCTATAAAAAAAATAGTAACTATTATATTACCATATTTTATATACATTTAACATAAGTAATTATTTCAGTGCTTATGTAGATTCTTAATGTAGTATAGACCGGAAGTAATACAACAGGCCTAATAAAACTTGTTGTTGAAATCGTTTTGCTATAAAAATCAATTAAGTAGTAGTATTAGTTGAAAATTTAAGTATCTATAAGTAAATCTTATGTAAAACAGTCTGTCACTAAATAAATGATTAACTACAAACATATCCCAAGACTTTAATTTTTAGAGTAATATTAAACATTTATCTCTGTTCTTCCATATTTGTACTATCAGTGGTGAACATATCACGGACATTTGGCCTAGAATGAAAGCAATTAGATTTAAAAAAGTGTCTGTAGAAAAATAGTACTGTGCTTAATATAAAAAGTAATGATTTTGTTTGTGATTGTAAAGCAGAAAAATAATAATAGATGAAATGTCTTCAATGTAACATAAATTTAAATGTGCCGAGTCCACACCATAGCCCTCAATTAAACAAATATAGAAACACAACATTGTTTTATATAAAAGTTTTATATAAAAATAAAGCTAAGATTATTAAAAAGTAATTTTACTATCAGTGATGAGTCACTTCTCATTTGAAACGGAATGCCACTAGTATTTATGAGTAACTTATGAGTCTGTAGATTAGTCTAATATATGGTTTAAAATAAAATCTGGAATAATATAACATATTTTTATCATATTTCATAAATATATAGATATAGATACATAGATATATATAAAATATCATATCATAATACATCATTTTTTTTTTTGGAACAAAAATATTAACCACTTATATCTGTTATACTCGTATTTATCACGTGTTTGTTACAAAAACCCAGTATTTGGATTCAATTCGTCATATGGCATAGGACAAAGTAATATTTAAAATTAATATTTATTTATTTATAAGTCATTTTTTAAGTCAATTTTAGTTTTATGACTTCAAATATATAGTATATGGACAAAAATCGAAACCCTTCGAAATGGTGACACACATGATGTGTCTTTCTTTGAACCAAACATTACTTTGCGCTTACCTTCAGTATACAAAACCATTTTATGTTATATTGAAGGGAATGTAGTTATTAAGAGTAATTGTTCAGTAAAATAAGTCACGTTTTTCAAAATTATCTGCACATTATTTGTAAAAATTTTTTTAATCACAAATTTAGGTGTATTGCATTACATTATTGAAAAGCTTCAAATAATAAAAGCTCTGAGTTAATAATAAAATATGATATATAATAAACAAAAAACCTTTAAATTTATGTTGATAGTTTCTTCAATTTTGACGAAATGTGATTGTCTTTACATTCTATTTATAAGTTTAATAATTTTTTTATATTGTCACAAAATTTTTTATTTATAATTAAAAAAGCTACAATGGGCAGTGTGAATCCAAACTAATATGACCTAGGCACAGTCGAGATAGAAGTGACAAAACTGGTGGCAGATCGGAGAGGCCTTTAGCCAGTGGACATCCATGCCTAAGAATTGGGTATTCCATTCAATCAAAAGTGCGGAAACTCCAAGAAAGAAAAGAAAAAAGTAACTATTGAGCATTTTGTTTGCCAAGATTGAGACATTCCATTATGTAAGTTTACGAACTAATAAACCTTAAAGACAGGATAAATTTAGAACGCAACAAAAATTTTTTTTATCAACTGCGTAGGTTATATTTAAGACCACTATTAATACTACGATTATGAATCGGGTTTGTCACGCATATTTTCAAAACAGTGTTTATGCGTTAATTGAATAGAAGAGGAAGCTCTGTCGCCATTAAATTAAACAATCAATCAATGCGTATCCATTTTGTATGAATTAAACCAATGATAGTCTAAGTCTATCAATTCCATTTATTTCTATATTCGTTGTTTAGATTCATATAAAGTTCTTGCACAAAATTTATTTTTATTAGCCCAAAAACTAAGAAACTACTTTACTGACACCCAGAGAGAATTAAAACTACAGATTTTTTTCAGGTTGATAAAGAACATATTAGTTTATATTGTGTAACTTTTGTTCTAAATAAAAAATTCTACGAATATTGAGGTCAATATTACTACCATCAAAAGAAAAGCATCAAAAGATTTAGTATCAGAATGTCAGCCCCTCCAACTGTCTATTGAAAATAAAATGTAAAAAGATTATAATCGTCGGTGCATACAAGATCAATAACCGAAATCTAAAACCAGTAAGTTAGAACAAATGCCGAGCAATAGGTTTTGTATTCATATTTAATATTCTTGATATTCAGATGTCTGAGTTGGTGAATCAGCACTTTACTCTATTTATATGTGGACAGTTTTAAGTCACACTTAGAATAACTGGATATGGGCTATAATATATATATTTATATACATTATATATTTTTAATTTTATGCTTTTACTAAGTAAATATATAGGGAATCTGGTGAGAATATTAGGTGAGAGTTTTCTTGAAGTTAAAAGCAAACTCTACGATCCTCTAAAGTCATAAAAGTTGGGAGTAAGTGTATTTTTAGAAGTAAGTGTATTTTTGATTTCATTAAAGTAAAAAATGAGATACCAGGAAGATTCAACGGAGCGTATACTAGGTGGTATTCGACAATAAGTGGGTACTTCCATTACTTAAGTCAATGGAATAAATTGATGTATATAAACGAGTTGAAAAAATGCAATCCATTAGGATTAACAAATCAATTCCTGTTACAATTCATCAATTCCTGTATCTCTCATTGAAACATAGGGCCCCAACTGACTTGACAAATTATATGTTTTTATTATAATATATCACTGTAATATAAAACAAAAACATTAAGCCATTAAGATAGAATATTAATGTATTATATTTAAAATCAGTTGTCGCATCTATTATTTTCAATATTTCTGCATGAAAAGACTACTTGCCGCATGAACAGTGGAAGAATATCCTATAATGAGCCAAGCGGACGAAAGTGAAGATTGGAATGCAAGAATCACATCATCTCATAGAGTAACCTATTTCTCTGTAAGTGCAGACCAATGTAAAGTACAATACAATATAAATACGAAGTTCATTTAAGTGAAAGGGGAAAGAGAGAGCAAAGCTTTAACATATGTGAAATAAATCATATTAAATACCCAAATGTGTTCTGAGACCTAATCTTAAAAGTTGAACTTTTCAAATAAATTTTGATTCAAAATATGAAGATTGATTCTTACAAAATGTTTTAAATATTTATACAATGCGCAGTTCGTTTCGACTTGAGAAAGATTGATCTGTGAAAAGAGACATCGAGCTACTGTGGTAAGCATAGATTGAGCCAACGTAGCAACGGATAAAGTAACAAAATGGCGATGAATTGGCGATACTCTTTGCAAAGGAAATATGGCTTAAGCTAAGAGGTTCCGAAAGGCTTGAAGAGTTCGAGTTTGAATGGTCTTAAATGATACTTTTAATACTCACGTGATAAGCATTAAGATTGATTGCATCTAACAAATATAGTTGGATTTAATCGTATCTTTCCTGTATTCTGATTATAAGCGGTTGATTTTATTAAAGCAACAATTTTTAAAAATTATGTAAATGCTATTTTAAAATACTACGAGTATGAATGCCAAGGAATTAATAATAAGATTTTTCCAATTAATTTTTATTATTCACATTGTCATAACTTCATATTGTCATATCTGCATTAGTCTCACATCTTGGCAAAACCTTTTTGCACGTACAATATACCATACAGAAGTGAATACATAGTCTACTGCACATATTTCGAAGTCATTTCAGTGGAATATTAGTTTTATCTTGTTTCATGTGTACTCATGTTAGCTCATTACACGTCTAAAATACGTCTTGAGAACGGCATTATTCATTCAAGAAATGAGTATTTCTTATTACAGATTTGTATGTTTGGCTGCTCAAACGAAATGAAGTCCGATAGCTTTCCGACCACATTTGAAAACAAATATATAGAATACCTCAAATATTTCATGTTCTCTGTATTCTCTGTACATGTGAAAATGAAATAAGACCTGGAAATCAATGAAACTACACGTACTTTTTATTTAATTGAAAAAAAAAACCATTAATGAAATATTATAATAAAAGTCTACATATGAACATTTTTACTATATATATTTTTTTTTGTTTTAGGAAATGCTTGCTTACATAAATGTAAGAACATGGTTTTTAGTATATTAAATTTATAATGTGTTATTTTATATTTAAGTATATATAATTAAAGATATATGTAAGAATATGAGCTGCTTTTACATTTTGAGTCATTACTAATAAAATATTTCATTCATTTTTGTTTATAGTAAAAATTCAAAATCACAGATGCAAACTGTATGAGCGTTTAAATAATTTTAAATTAATTTATTAGTATTATTGTATAAAAATATTTTATATATAATATCAATGTTGGTTTTGTTCTGAGTGCATTATTTTACCTTCATAATATTTATATTTAATTTTAGTTAATTCATGAAAATATTAAAATTGTTTTTGCTTAGCTTATAAGAATATTTTTAATTATAATTGAAAATTCTTTAGAGTTTTTATATATGTAGGTAGTACTCATATATATTACTATTATTGTTTATAGCAAAAATATAAAAAAAACTATATAATTTTTTAAACTAAATTAATGCATAAATTAAATTTTTGGTGTACTTCAGCTTAATTCTACGTAAACTTAGCAAAATGCAAATATGTTTTTATTTAGTTTTTTTATATATTATAGATAAGTTCTAAACATCATGCCGTTCCTCTGGTTCGCCTTCCATAGTTAAACTCCGTAGTGATCTATAAGAAAAAATTTTATCAATTATTCACAAAATTCTGTTTAAAAATATTTTCAAAAAAATACGTTGATATGTGCAAAATTTGAAATTATTTTATCTATTCTAGAATGTTAAAAAAATGCCAAAATTAAATTTAATACCAAGACTTTCAAAAATTCGGTAAAATGTGCTTAAAGACACGATTAAAAATTTGTTCAAATTCTTGAATATCAAAGTTATTTCTTCTCATAGTTAACTGAGCAGAAATATGCTCGAAATTAAAAAAATATTAATTATATGTATTATTTACTAAAACTATTAACTCATATATTTAAAAAACCACACTACAGATATAATGATTCAACAGGTGACTCAGTTCATGAGGTTTTCCAGCCATTATCGAACTACATCCACTTTTCCAACTGTTTAATTAATTGCTCGTGTAAGGAGATTGGTTAGATTCAAACCATGCGGTGATTGAACTACTAAAGATACCTAAATTAGCTTTTGCTAGTCTCTACGATTTTTAAAGAGTGATTTATCTAGAGTGGCTGTTTTCTGCTTCCAGAAAGCAGAGCATATACAGAGAAATTAAAAAATACTGTTTTTACTTCTGGATAATTACACAATGGATTGCAAATTTCATGAGGAATTCCTATGTTCTCCAATAGCACAGAAGCCAGTAATACTTATAGTCAGCCTGGTGATATTTCTTTTATTTCTATTTATCAAAAATAATGCTCTCTTAAGATTGTATCCAGTCCGCGGATTTTAAGGCAAGATCCGATACTTTCTTTAATGTTCTTTAATGTTTACATACTCTTGAGCTACATCCAGTGTTGTCAAAACCGATTGTGGTAGATCGTCCTCTCACCAGTTCATCAACATTTCCGTTGATACAGAAAACATTATGCCATTCGCTCAAAGTAGAACTTCTCAAACTTCTAGGTAAGGAATTCTAATAGTTGAATTCAGAGCCAATTATAACTTTACTATTTGATATAATATGATATAAATTGCCTTTCAAAATTAAAATTACATGAATTACGAAATAAATCTCTTCATTGTACGTAAGCATACCGCTAAGTGCAATTGTACTCAATTATATAGATTAAAATTAAATGTCAACTAAAAGCTAAAAAGGAAAATCACAAGTCTAAAAGTGTCAGCTAACAGCACCAGAAAAGTTAAAACTTAAAAAAACAATAGAAATTAAAAACAAAAAATTTTAAAAATCTCTTTATGAATATTTTTAACATTAAAAATATTTTTAGGATATTAACCAACAATTAAAAAAGAAATCTAGTTCACTCGTACTATACAGTATATGTAAACAACGTCCTTACTGTTACGGTAAGGTATCCTTTCTCAGTAGAACAGAGCTGAGACTGCTGGCAGGATATTTAACGGGTCACCACGTACTACGTTATCGCTTTAACAAAATAGGTCTGTCCGAAGAGATAGATTGTTGACTTTACTTAGAAGCAGACGAAACTAGTTTGATACCCACTTTCCCATTCTGACATCAGGAGGTCAGCAACGGTTGACATTTTGGCTTTCATTCGTACAAAGGAATGTCTTCTATTCGATTAGAGTCTGTTGCAACACAAAGGATCAACTATGGTCGTGATGCTCCGCTCCGTTAAGAGACGGTACCCTGTTTATTTCTATTATATTCTATCTAACTAAGTATCGTTTACATTTCGATGTTTATACCGATAATAACTATATAAAGTAAATGACAAAAATTGACTATCAGTTTCTCATCTCTTTCACACAAGTCTTTAACAACATAAGATATTGTTTTAACATTAAGATCTTATGTTAACATAAGATTTTTATCATTTTAATTCAAGCACGTTAATGTTCTTGTTAACAAAATTATATCTACAAAATATATATCTACATTTCTTATATTTTATACTACTAAGTGAATAATTTTTAGATAAACTAGAGATATATATTAATATATAACATTGATATTAAAGATACATGTTTAATATGTATTAATTAATTGAAGTGGCGTAAATTATAATTGCCATGCAAAATCAAATATTTCTGCAATTATTATTTATTTAAATAATGAAATTTCTTCAAAGCAAATGATTAATATATAAATATGGCACTATTTAATACGTGTATATATAATCTTATAATATAAAAATATTTTGCGATGATAGCTGAGATAGTCGTAGCTAACTTTCAATGGAGCAAAAATAAAAAATGCATGAAATCAAGTTTCAAAACATGGAATCGCTTTGATAAGAAACTGAAAAGAAAACCAAAATTTCAATTCGTGATGTTTGCAGTTTAGACTATTAAATGAGATTGTTGAAATTCAAAGATTTATTTTCAAATACAGTAATCAGTTATGAATTTTAACTCAACTCAGATACTGCGCGGTTTTTTCGTTTCGAAGCTTGAAGAAAAAAATTTGTTATCAATAGTTTGGCTTGAATAGACAATAAAACGGGTCGAATGTTTTCTTTACGGATAAAATTCATATTAATCTTAACTATTCTATGCTTTGTCATGACGAGAAGTTTGGGTAAATATTTGAAAATACTATATCATATATTTGTTTCGTACATCCATCCATAGATAGTCTGGTTGTGTTGATTAAAATAAAATAATTAAAAAATTAAAATTAAAATTATTTATAGAAACATATAAAATTGTTTAAAATTTTAACATTGGTGATAAATAAATTAATAGATAGTAGATGTCGTATCTTTTTCAATAACACATTAAAGATATTTGGTACGCTCTGATAAGAGAACGGTTTAACTATACATATACGAGTATGCAATGCATGTATACTATATACACTATCTATCAATTGTAAGTCACATTACATATTATATTATATCGTATAATATATTATATTATATTATATATATATTAATATAATAATATAATATAATATAATATATTATATATTATTATTATGGCATGTTCTGTACAATATTTGATTTTATAAACTTAGCCTATTCACAATGAGTTTGTATAAAAGTTTTCCAATTTTGCCTATTTCGACCGATATATCTCAATTGATCTATCGATTTATTCGTTTCATTGTTTATGATTCTACGCCAAGAATTACGTGGTCGTCCATGCTTTTGCACAACGTATTATATATTATAATATATTATACTATATATTATAATATATTATATTATATATTTTAATATATTATATTATATTATATATATATATATATATTATATTATATTATCATTAGTAGTAGCACCTATTATGATAGGTTGTTCAAGAAGTTCGCGGCACGCTATCTAATTGTGATTATTAGTTGAACTGCTCTTTTTGACTTTTCTTACATTTTCCAAAATTCTTTCGTAAAAACCGAATTTGATCAAATGAAAACTAATAGTTAATATAGAAGAGTATTTTGCTGATCTTCTGTAAACTTATTTCAAAGGCAAGATCCATAAATTGGATTATCAGTAAAGTAATGATACCGAAGTTACAATATTGACAAATACACAATATTGGCATTATTATAAAATAAAGTTTTAATTATGATTTAAATTATGATAATCATGATTCATATTTGTTTCGTAAACTCTTAAGCAGTCCCGTAGTATCAAGTAACTGAAGCATTTTGCTAATATTTAAATGGAAAAGATGTATGGGAAAAATTTTGTATATAGTTTTTTATGTATCACCAAATACCATATATTAGATGACCTCATTTGTCTTTATTTTAATCTCAATCGTCACTATATGCCGCTTTATTCTACCTTATTTTTTTAGTTCAAAACATATGTTATAACATATCCATTATCGTTTTATTTTACTAATATTCTTAGTATTCTTAATATATAATATTCTTAATATATTCTAATATTCTGTTTAAATTTATCTGTTTTCTAATTCTGAAGAATTTGTTCATTCACTTTTTTCTGTTCATTAGAAATTTCTATACTTCTTTTATTCTATTAATTTTTTTGTTTATATATTCTTAGAGTTTCTTCTCTGTCATGCTTTACTATTATATATTCTTTATCACATTTTTTTAAATTTATTTATCTATTTCTTCTATTTATTCTCTTTTTTCTATTTCAATTTTTTTTATTTTATTAACTCTTTTTATTCAAACATTTACTTTTAATATGTTTCATTCCCTTGCATTCTATTCTTTTCTGTTATTAACTTTTATTTTTTGTATTCGTCTTTTTCATATTCCTTTTCAAAATTATTTTCTATAATGCCTTCTTATATTTTTTTGCTTAGATTATTTTATTTTTTTTATATATATTTTTATATCACTGTCATCTACTCCAACATAAATTTTGAATATAATTTAATCTAAGTCCTACGATATTATGAATAAATTTTGGGAACTAATCCACTTATTTGGCCGTTTCTTCAAATTTCATTTCAAATATGTATATTTATGTATATTAATATACATTATAAATATAATTGTTATTAAGAAAAAACAACCTATAACTTAAAAAAAATAAATATTAATCTTTTTTTTACAGTAGTACACTCGTTTCCCAATCTCTGTGAGGAACAAGGTGACATGTGCCAAATAAAATGTGAAATTATTGGTGGAAGAGGCGGTTTCTGTAACAAGGCCAAGAATTGTCTTTGTCTACAGTTGTGATAGGCGAATCGAATTGAATATAATACATCATTATGTAAATTAAAGAAAATTAATTAATCAGAACAAAACAAATATATGCGAATGTAAAAATGATAAATAATTCTAAATAAATTTTGAAACCATAAACGTAACATATATAGTATATACTTCTGTCTTCTATTAAAAGGTTACTAACGAGCTTATGTAGATGTATTTTGGTTTAATTGTTTATAAGGATATTAATATAAATTTATGTTAGGTTTTAATTTGAAGTTCCGTTAAATTATATTTTACTAATTATACATTTATAGATATGCGTACAAGTTTATATAGTGTTTCAAAGTTTGTCATTTCAACCATTTATATTGTACCAACCTCGAACGCTCAAACAGTGATGGATCAGTATAAATTGGTTCACTGGGGTCTTCAAACTGATGATTGGTGTTGTTATTACTGCGCATAGGATTCATAACTGGTAATTGACACATACGCGCTAGATTTCTAAAAAAAATTTGGTCGAAAAATTAAACCATAAAAAATGTGTATATCATATGCATATATATAGTACATACCCAGTAGCAAATGTTTTGTGTAAGCTGCCTCCGAACATGGACATGTTTGTCCGGAAAGCATTTGCAGTACGATTAGCTGTCGTATTCGAGTTTCCACTAGTCGATTGACCTATTTCACTAAAACGTTCATGTGTTCGAATAGAAGAAGAAAGTCCACCAAGTGAATGGATCGGTGAATGACGATCTGCGATACGATTTTTAGACATTGTCTTCCAATAACGTCTGTAATTAAATTAATTTTTAAAACTTTTAAAAGAATCTATTTAAATTGGTAAACTCCGGAATATAATGAAAATTTGCTTTGAAATGAAATAAACCATTTCATTTGAACCAAATATTTTTATAAATATATGAAATGATAATGCATGAAATGTGTTATGGCTTGAAAACAGCAATATATATATATATATATATAATAGTATAATAGTATGGATCATAAAGTGAAAATTATAGATACCAAGAATATTTAACGTTTGATTTTAAAAAATTTTTAATGACATCCTGTTTGCTGAATATGAATGGTTTAAATGGCGTAAGTAAAACTTTAATGGGTTATCTATATCAAGAGTATCATCTATATTGAAACCTTTTTTAATAATTTAAAGTAAAAGAACATTAATTTTATATTGCAAGCGTTATTATTTAATATAAATAGACAACCACTAAACTGTTTCTTGAGGAAGTTAATAGCCCTAGAGTATGCAACCGCTAAATGGTTACTAGAAAATGCTGCAGATACGATTGGTGAGGGAGAAATGCGATATCTCCCTCGGATCAAACAAGTCGTAAAAAAATTTCTTAAAAAAACACTTAGAAGACTTAATGATATTGTGAAATTTCAGAAGCTTAGAATCTTATTGCTTATAGAAATACTAGTATGTCTGCTTTATTATTATTGTTCAAATGTTCAATATTTTTTATTACAGAGAATTAAAAAAAATTATTGGATTAAATAAGTGGGATTTATACTATTACTATCCCAAATTATTACATCAATTAAAACATATTGATTTGAAGATACTGGTTAAGGGCGATTAGTAATTTACTCTAATGTATGTTACGTATATGCAGTATGATTGTTGTCAGTTTTTACATTACTAAATACTACCTATTAAATTCTTATGGTTAAGTAATTAACTATTTATTTCATGGTAATTTTCAAAAAGTAAATATCTACTCACCTATAGCCCAGTCCAGAAACTAATGTAATACTAAACAGCAATATCATTAGTAATATGATAGCTGTTATCAATCCATGATATTCTGATGGCGACATACAAACCGTTTCCATAGGTGCTACTAATTTGCGTGGATAAGATTCCTTTTCTATTTCTTCTCGCGTTTCGAAAACCTTAAAAGTTATAATTAAAAAAAATTAATTTTAATAAATATATGAACACACAATAATACATTATACAGAACTTATACCTCAATCATTTCTCTCACTTGCTCTGGTTCTTCTACTTCTATAGGTTTTTCTGCAGCTTCAGTCGCATCTAAATAAATATTGATTTAATTAAATGTTAATGTTTTAAGAAATAGTTTCAATAAAATATTAATTTTTTGAACTAATGTATAAGTAGCAAAAGTTGAACATTAGTTAATATGACCATAAATGTGAAAAAAAGTTAAAAATGCTACCCAATAGCACTAAAATGCAAAAAAAAAAAATACTGAAAAACGGCTTTTTAATTACTATAAGAAATGAATCTATAAACACTTGGGATAGGAAGGTATAAAAATAAAATATTTATTTAAATAAACAATTTATTATTATTTTAATACTTTTGTTTATTTAGTACTAAATAAAAATAAATTTTAAAGTTTAGTCTTAATCTTATTGGGAACGCATGTGCAATCCCAAGAAGTAGGTCAGAGAGAAGGGGCATTGAAGAATTTTTGTAAATTCTATCAACAAACAATTTATAATAAAATGTTACTGCAATGCTATATTCATTAAAGTATCACTTATTACATATTATTATCTATCGTATAAATAACTACATAAAATCATTTTATTTAATTTTTTTTTTCGATTGCTGGAGGAGAGTGCTTGGGCCATTATCACATGATCTTCTTTCTATTATTAAATGTTATTTTAGACACCTTTGTAGTCCAATGTCCTAAATGCCGCCATTGGTTAAGCAAATGGTTTATAGTATTTATAAGCTTTCCTATTCGTAAACGACTGACTTGAAATATTTTAGTGAATTTTGTTTAATTTATTTAATTGAAACATTTTTATACTTTTCACCCATAAGAGTTTATAGACTCTAGTTTAAAAATTGACTAAATTTAATAGGTGATACTTACTTTTCTTAATATCCCCCATTGTAGATGTAGTAACTGTAGTGCTATTGATTTCTGTGACATCGTCTATTAATTGTTCTGCCACAGTATTTTCCATATCAGTAATAATTTCAGTATGATTTAATGAACGTCGTCTTCTGCCAAATGACGGCTCTTGCCGGCCTGCGGGACCAGGACAATACGCCGGCTGACAGCCATCACGACAAGTTCGTACAGTAGCTTCAAAGACCAAGAAATTAGATTCTGGAATTTTAAAAGCATTGAAACGTGCCTCTAACGTATCGCCATCACGCAATTTGTCCAATTCAGGAAATACATAAGGGTCCACCGGACAACTGAATACATGTTTTATGTTTCATTGCTTTTTTTATAACTTTTTTGTTGTGATCAATTGTACTTACCCGAAGCGATCGATGAGCTGTATGCTACGTCCTGAATATGGATCTCTAGCTACGACATTTGTTGCGAAAATATCTGTCACATGATTGTATCCATCTTGTGCTTCCAAACGGAATGTGAGTGGGTCACCAACTGCAATTGTTGTCGTTGGTCTGCCTTGGTACAAAATCATCAAACGTACCTTAGAGCTTAAGGTGTTTTCGGCGGGCAGATACTCTATTGGTATCGGGCTGCCAGATCTATCATCATTAATAAGACTTTTTTCAGAAACACAAAGTGAATATTGTAACGAAATGATATTTAAACGAATTTGAGTGATTAAACAAGCAATTCGTTTGAAATTTCATTTTGTTTTTGAAAATACTACAAATTTACTTTGATTAGTTGCATCTACTTAAAATTAAGATTTTGGTATAGAAAAGTTAATAGAAAAGCGAAACTAAATTACTAAACACTAAACTACGTTGCCATTTATGAATTCTAAGCTAAATTCTAGACTGAACTACATATAAACTTTACTTTTATTCAACAATAAACTTAGATTGAGCCTAAAAGTATGCAATATGTAATACATAAGAGTGAATGGATTTCCTAGACTGTTGCACAATAGACTGAACATAGTTCAAAACACAATAAATAGTCAAGAATGCAAGCAAATATGGACTGTATAGATATAAACAAATTATGTGGCAACTTTGTTGCATTTTTTTTATACTTAAAAAAGACGTACAAAATTTTGTACAAACTTTTTGAAAAATACTTACAGACTTCAGTCTACAGACTTTACTATTTAATTGAAAGTTAATTATTTATTTAAAGTAAAACTCTATACTTTTATATTAATTATTATTTAATAAAATATTTATAAAACTCATCCTTTTAGCTATTACCTTCATATATTATAAAAACAACATATTAGCTATGCTATGTTTGGTCTATGGCAACAGTTTAGAAAAAAGCTTTGTATGCATTGCTTTACAGCACATTTCACATACCCTGCCCCAATATAACCAGATGTGACAACTGCCTCTCCAGGTCCACGGAAAACGCACGTTAAGTTATAACGTTTATCACGACTTGTTTGCACATTATCAGAAAATTGTACAACAACAATGTTGGTTAAGGTGTCGCCATACTAAAAGGCAATAAATCAACTACATTTTAATATATTCAAAGAAAAGCCCATAAATTCTACTTACTCGCTGTGTTCCACAGTCTGGATAACCCTGTGGTCCACTTATGCGCAAAACATTTACTGTGCCGCCATTACCACGGAAAAAACATCTAAATAAATTTTATATAAAAGAAAATATAATTACTTTATCTGATTTTCATACCTATCATAGTAGCCGTAGGTGTAAATACGTCCTATGAAGCCTTCTGGTGTACGTATTGTAAACTCCATTCCTTCCTCATTGCATGTTTGGGTTACTATTAATGATATATGCCAATATATTTTGCTTTATTTATATTTTAATTTACTTATTCAAATTTTTTTTTATTATTAGGCTCTTACCATCCATACACTCTCCGTCACTTCGTCCCAAACTACGTTCGTAAAAATCATAATTGGCGCTATCAAATGAATTTGGATCATGTACATCTAACTCACGTGAATCTCTGTCACTCAATTCACAGTTGGGTGAATCGCGTTCGTCATAACCAGAAGCTGCAGCATCTCTGCAGATTTTACAATTTTAAAATTGTATGGTATAGATTTTTTCTATGTAAGCATAGCCAACTCACCTGTAATTAAAGCTGCGACATACGAAATCTCTACTTTCAATACATTCACGTTCACATTGTATCAAAGATGGCACAGTTAAAGCACGACGCACAAAATGTCTGCGCATTTTATGCCTTGCTGCAACTTGTTTAAAGTTATCACTCTCTTCACAACGTGTTATTGGCGGTCGTGGTGCACCACCCCCGCCAAGTCCTCCACCGTAATGTGACCCAGGCGGTGGTGGTATGCCACCCGGTAATGGACGATCATCTGCTAATGGTGGTAAGGCTCCACCATGGTATGGACGGTTGAAAGGACTTTCGAATGGTGGATAACCACCATTTGCAATTGGACGTCGACCTATCGGCACATCATACTCACGATCATATGGACGACCATATCTGTCATCATAACGATCTTCATATTCTAGATCGTAATAGGGTGGAGGTCGATCATAACCTAAATAAAAACTTGTTAAACATGCATCATTCTGTTTTATGGTCGTTCTGTTAATTTTCATGGTAGTTGATTAGTTTTCTGTTTGTTACTAACATACCTGGACGTTCGACACCGCTGGCACCAAATCGATTACCATATTTGTATATGTCGATTGGATAACGATCATTACCTACCGGGAATCGATTTGGAGAAGTTGGATATTTGTTAGATGTTAATGGTGGCACAAGTGGTGCTGGTGGAAAACGCTTTACTGAATCAGGTTCAGGTCTGTGTGCACTATGTACTATGTCATCAGTTGGATATCGACCATCTGCATCATAACGTACAGAGCCGCCACGTATAAGTGGATACCTTCTTGAATCATATGATGAAGGACGAAAACGTCTATCAGGAAATATGTTATCAGGCGCATCTCGCCCACTGTAACCACCAATTGGTTCACGAGTAGTTGGATAGCGCGATGGATAGCGATTTGCATAACGATCATCTGGGTAACCACCACTTTGTCCATAGGGTCTATATAAATTATCTTCACCAGGTGGATATGGACGTGTATGCGGCAAATCATTTGGTAAGCTGTTATCCCTTATAGGTGGGAAGCGGTCTAATGGGCGGTATGGTCGATAAGGATCTTGCGACGGATATCTACCATCATTTGGATAACGCTCACGATCCCGATCGCGATCACCATAAGTATCTGGAAAGCGATCTGGGTATCGATCTGGATAACGATCACGATCACGATCACGATTACGATCACCATCACTACCAAATCTATCGGGATAACGATCAGCGTATCGATCACGGGGAGGATAACGTTCATCATCTGGATAACGTCCAGCTCCTCTGTCTGGATAACGATCACGATCGCGGTCACGATCACGATCTGCAGGAAAACGATTACGATCTGTATCTGGAGGGTAACGTTCATCATCATATACGCCTCCACCACCGGTTGGATAACGTCCACGATCTCGATCTCTATCGCCTCCATATCGATCACCTGGGTATCGCTCACCTGGTCCACCTGGTCCACCAGCCATAGGATAACGATCTATATAATGTTATTCGTTAAAGTGTTAGTATATACGTTAGAGCGTGTATGTGTACATAAATTCAAGCTAGTCACTTAATTATTTTTAAATTATATTTTCATTAGTTTGGGATTTGTGTAATAATTTGCAATTAAACAATAATTTTAATCTAATTTTCTATTCTATTTTATAAATAAAATGTATTTACCGTAATCATTAGGATTTGTTTCAGGATAGCGATCATATGGTCGCCCGACGTCATTGCCACCACTATTTTGCCCAAAGCGATTACCACCGTAACGATCATCATCTTTGTTTGGTGGGCGCCAATTTGTTCCACTTTGGTCACCAGGTCGATGGCCATTATTTGTACCAGTACCACTGTGGCCATCATCTCCACCACCAACAACATTCACTGCAAATTTATTAAGTGTTATCACTAATTTGTACTGAAATAGTTAGTTGAGCACTTACGCATTAAATTCTCGTAGTAATCGTAATCGGCATCATATATAATGCGCATGCCATCCTTTTGATTGTACCGGCTCAAGCGGCAAGTACGAAAGCGATCACTGTACACAGCCGATCTAAAATAATCCAATTAAGAAAATAAAGTTACTTTAAATTGCTGCAGTAAGAAATAAGTCGCGTTAATGCGACTTATTTTGTAGTAGGCGTTGACTATAAACACTAAAAATACAAGCTAAGATCATTCGATTATGGTTCCTAGAATTTTTAGTGCTAGCGTATTTATATTTGTAGACTTAAATCTTCTAGAGATAAATGAGCTTTCAATTAGCGAACAAACCTGCATTGGAAGCTAGTTTGCCTTAGGCATTCATCTAAGCACTCGCTTAGTGAACGTCCTGTTATCTCAGAATGAAATTCACCACCAAGTCTGGAATTGCGGTAACGTTGAAAAGCAGTATCTGGTCGACGCCCGCTCGAAAATAGATGCGATGTGACTGAGTTATCAGGGTAATCGGTAGCACGTTCTACAAATTAAGCAAAAAAAAAAACAAAAAAAAATGCTATGTGTTTACAGAATATTGCAAAGGTTTTATTTATGCTTTTTTAAAGTTGGTTTAGCAGGTGTTAGATGCAGCATTTTAGCTAATTTAATGCACACAAGTGATGCATGGCATCTACTCACGGTTATCAAGACAAACAAGATCATAAAAATTATGGGATGGACTGGAGCTTATGCTTATGTCATCCTTCTGTGATATTGAATCTTCTTCTGAGAGTATGCACTGTTTTGTTTGATCATCAAACTCCACTGAACGACAAAAATACCTTTGAAATAAAATAAATAAGTACTGGCAATCAATATTCAGATACTTCACATGATGACTTACTTTTCAGCACGCAAACACATCGTTTGACACTCCTCCAAAGTCATGTTGTGGAATATGTCAACCTCAAATGGTCCGCCCAAACGCTTGTTTTCTTCCTTAACGAAAACAGCCAACCCATCGCATCGTCGTTCAGCTAGAATAAAATTGATATTAATTTTTGTGACAAGATTAATTGAATAATTATAGACTTGATTACTTTAAGAGAGTGAGAACAGCAGATATGAATGTAAGAAGATATGAATGAATTAATGATATTTTTTAACGAATGGCATATTGGCATATTCAATTTTGAAATCATAGTTTGATTTAATATAATAGTTTTAAGTTATAATTCAATAATATCGTAAGTTAAGTAAACTAATGGAAAGTTATCTGTATCTAAATACTTGTATTATTTCATACTCTCAGTGTAGCACAGAATCTTTTCATAAAGAAAACTTAATTCGTACTAAACAAAGTTTCGTAACTATGACTTCATGAAAATTGTACTATTGCTTAACTTCGTCGATTATAGAAATAACAAGGATATATTCATATTGATTAAGTAAATAGTTAAGCAATTATGTATAACGGTTCATTTATATGAAACTGAAGTTCACAACTTTTGTAAGTTAGTTGTTATTCCCATGACCCCAAAATACGTCCAAAATTTTTTATCAGTTTGTTGAGTTAGTATTTTGATATAATAGAAAGTAGAAAACTTTATAGAACTTTATAGACTTTATAGACTTTATAGCATCTGCTGAAATTTGACTAAAGCACTCAAAGGCACAACAGTCGAAAAGAAAGACTGTTAGTTCTATGTATATATATAGAATATATATAGTTCTATACGAAAATATTATATTTAACAATAATCTTGAAAATGGAGAAATTTTAATAGCTGACTATATGTTTCATATCAAAAAAAATTATAGAAATGAAGAAGAAATTGTTCTGTTACTAACATAATCTACTGCGTCACGAATGTGTCTTAGTCTATTTTCAGATACTACTATTAGCAATGAGATAATGAGAAATTTTTTAGAAATATTATATTAGTATTGGAATTTATTTTATATAGAATATATTCATGAAAGAAGTCATATTATTTTTAAAATTGTGTGTATCTACTTATCCTATATACCAAATAGTTGCCAGCTAGTACCAAATAGTTGCTCTGCTCTTTAATGTGGAAATATATAATTAAGATTAGTGAGGTCAGTGTTTAAAAAAAAAAGATTTAGTATATTGGCATTGGTAACATATATGTGAATATTTACCTTCATTTTTAAGGGACTACTCTGTGGCGATCAATATAATTTGAAGCCAATCTATCTTGTTAAAAAATTTTAGTTCTTTCTTATTAATATATTTATCAGTGGTGATCTATGTCTATGTTTGTCTATGTTTGTATTTTCCATTTTGATACACAATGGATTTAAGAGTTTTTCATTAGAATATTATGGCAAAATAATAGTTTTTTAGGAGTACAATAGGTTAATAATTTGCTTGTATACACGTATTTTGTTTTTGATACTAAATCTGTTGCCGTTGAGAGTCGGGCGTAGTAAACTTCTGTGTCTTTTATGTACTTTTAATGTAAAGTTTCGAGAGTTAGTTCCAGATATTTTAGGAAATTATTTCATAGTACATATATATTTTTAAACTTTTGTTTTTTTTTATGGATTATGACGGGATTTTTGTTTTTCAATATATTTGTTATCCATGATAAATCATATGGATGCTTTAAAATTTTTCATTGGCGCTTTAAATACCTCGGATTTGCAGATATAGGTAGTTCAATATTTGTACCGCCCGCGATTTATATAAAAAAGAAATTCAAATTTATTTAAACTTAATATCAATTTAATGTCCTGAAGAATTAATACTTTAAACATATCAAACTTACGGATTTTTTTAATACGAGTTAAGCAAGCTAGTAAATTAAGTAATAGCGTTTATATGTGAGCTTAATTATTTTTCGTGTTGTATAAAACTTAAAATTCTTTATTGCTTCTTTTGCTATAATAAATAAAAGAAATGTATAAATTTACCATTTAAACAAGTATTTTCCAAATAATCCGAATTCGCATCGTCCTCCATTAACTCTGGATGCGTGCGCCGTGTGAATCTATTTTCAGCCAACCAAATTTATTTGATTAGAATAATTTATTGATTAACACACTTAGATACCAGTTTAAATATTGTATATAAAATTTATTAAATTTAAAATTATATTATGTAAAGATACGAACCTGCTTAGCGTACAGGAACGCATCGTAGAGTCAAAATTTGCTGAACGACATACAAACGAGAACTCGTTCAGGCACTTGTCTTCGCAGTCTGAACGATTTGCCGCCGTAATCTGCAGATTTGTTATTCGTAAAAATAGGAAGAAAAGATAGAAATAATAATAAGACACAGAACAGAAACAAGATAATGCAATAAATCATTGGCATAATATAACATATCAACGCAATACATAATTTTAATGTCAAACTCTTTCTATTTAACTCAAGCATGTAAGCGTATAAGCAAACCTCTTTTATGTCCGAAATGGGCAGTTTCAATTTTTTGCGTGGATGGCGCTCAAAGACGTAACGACGACTCGGGCATTCTCTTTCAGGACGACTGGCTGTTGTAAAATGTAATAAATATATCATTATTTTTTAATATAATATATTTTTTAATATAAGTTTAGATTCCCTGCCGCTATTCTCACTTACATGTCAAACAAATTTCATTGAAGTGTACACTGTTTGGCACCAGCATTAAGCTACCGATACCCTCAGGTCCGGCTTGCTCGGATGTTAGGTAACAAAGCGATTCTTCGTACTCATTACCGCCAAACGATGTAATGCGACTGCCTGGCTGAAAGTCGAAACTAGTACATGTGCGCACTAAATTATTTGTACCGGTACGATCGCGTAGGCAGAGATCTTGACATTTCTCTAACACACGAAAAGGTGGTGCTGTATCGCGTACAACATCATCGTCATAGCCTTGCAGTTGCTGATTAGGTAAACGCTCGTAGAGTACACGTCCCAAGCCATTCTTGCAGGTTGTTTGAGCTACAATTTTGTGGAATTTGCAGATAGTTAGATGTGAAGTCTCTGTCATGGGTGGAGTTACGGCTAAAATGGTTTATATTTACTCACCACTTATTACATGTAGGTTTAGGCTAATTAAAGCACTTAATATAAAAATTCGCATATCTATCTTTCGTTTTAACATTTCTCTAATATATACAGTTGGTAATATAGTATAGAACGAGTTTTAGAACTGTATGTGAGTGTCAGCTTTGGTTTTGTTTGATATTTAGATTTTCCAACGCATTATTTACCAATACTTGCGCCTAGGAAAATAGTAAAAAAATTTTACATTAGTATATTTTATTTTATAATTGATTATAGAAGTATTTGTAAGTCAAAGCTTCACAAGTGACGAGCGTAGTAACACAAGTTCTTCACTTATTTTTTATTTAGAAACGATTTAGTGCATAAATATAATGTTCGCTGATTAAAACACATTCACACATATTATTCACATTTCTATGTTATTAAATTTATAAATTAAAAAAACTAAGATAAATTACTTCTGGGTATATTGTAAATGAGTTATATTATATTGAATTATTAAGAAATTTGGAACGATAAACTCATTCACAAAATAATATTAATATATATACGCGTATTAAGGTCACAGTTAGGATGGCATAGAATACGTACAAAAAATGTATATATTAGTTATTCTATCTAACTTATCAAAATTTATCAAAATAAGATGGCATTGGATAAATTTATGTATTATAGTATTATATTGTATAAACATCCTATATAGCTGTATAATAATAAGCATTTAGTATTAATTTATCATACCATATCATGTATTATAGTATTATATTGTATAAACATCCTATATAGCTGTATAATAATAAGCATTTAGTATTAATTTATCATAACACATAGCTGAAGGCCTCAGTAGCCAGAGCTATATCTATACATGTTAGTATTAGTTTTATAAACTAAACTATCATTATTAATAAATAAAAAATAAATAAATAATTAATTACTATAGTAGAAAAGAAAGAAAATATTGTTAACATGTATAAGCATAAATTAGTTCTGGCAAAATAAAATTGTCATTGGTACTATTTTTTCAAACATCTAGACTTAGACCTTATAGTTACAGTTATAGCATAATAGTTACAAGTTTAATATGAAAACAAGCAGTGTTTAAGATGCTAGCCTCAGTCTAAATACAGAAATTCTTTGCTGAATATTCCACATTAGAAGAAGATAATACGAAAGAAATGTTAGACTTGAGGCAGAGCACTTGTAATATGAAAAATCTTTTGTGTTAATAATCACCTCAAAAGAACCAAATTCAAAAGTGGTTATCAAAATTTTATATCAAAATTAACTAACTAAAATGTCAACACGTTAACCTCATTCTTAACAGAAAAAGTTCAACTGCAATCTCTTTAAATATCATTCCCATACAGTGAGCTAATAATATAATTTATTTGAACAACCATTTAAGTTAACCAAATGGAATTATTATTTTATAAACTACATTAACTTATAAGTCTCCAGTCCCCTTTAGTTAAAGATACAAGATTCTTCTAATATAAATCTAATAGTATAATAAATCTAATAGTACAACAATTTGGGTTTTCAAAAATAAATCAAGAAGAAGCATTCAGCTTCCCTTATGAATATCAGAAGGACACTTGTTGAGCAGTTGCTGATATCAGATAACATAGTGGTAGGAGCTCTCGATTTAGAATTAAAGGTATTTGCCTGGTTTCAGACAAAACAGAAATGTATTTTATTAAAATATAAAAATCTAAAAAGGTTATTTTCGATGTAATTTTGTTTTAAATTTTTTTTGTTTTATGTTATTTATTTTCGATATTTGTTCAAATTAATTTAGTATATAAAGGTTGGATTTTTAATAAAATCTTAATTTAATTTAATTTAAATAAAAAATAAAGCTCTCAAAGTGTATTTAATCCAGTCTTTAGTGATTTCGGTTCAATGTTGTCAGACTTAAAATCGTATAATAGTGTGTTTACACTTAGATTCATAGAATCTTTTTTTCATATTTTTATTTGGATTAAGTGTGGATTTTGTATGAAAAATGATACACATGGTATATATTTTTCAAGTTAATAACAATAGACTATCGTTAGTTAATCTCTAT
>NC_051847.1:24115465-24163982 GCF_002237135.1 Teleopsis dalmanni | reverse complement strand
AGAGGTCAATAGAACGTAAGCACCTGAAAGAATCAAAAAGAACTGCATCATTTTAAATAAAGATTTTTTTTTCAATTTTTACCATATAGAATAAGTTAAGTCGGTTTTATTGAATTATTTTTACAGCAACTCTAAGTTACAATAGTCAAATTAAATGGATAGCCCATAAATGCAACTATAGGCTATATATATGATATATAAGTTATAAATATTTCGATGAAACATGCCAAACATGGATTGTCTCAAAAATCCATTTTATTGAGTCATATTTTTACATTTATTACGAAATTACTTACATAGGTTAAATTTAACAATTTCAAGATAATTTATGTCCCACTTATAACTGTTTTAACACTAAAAGCTCGTCTCTACTAATACTAAACTGCATTAATTTAATACTAACTCTACATATAATAGTTTAATCACTGCAGCAGTTATTAATTATTGTTAATATCAATAAAACGTTCAATGTTAACTGGAGAACATTATTTATCCATATAGTTGTTTCTATAATGGCCTGTTGCATGCTAATTAAAGTTAATGGCAATAAGTCGTTAAATGTTAATGTTATCCCGCTTAAAACCGTTCTTCTTTAGGTAATCTTAAGGTATTTTGCAGTGTGAGCTATTTCTGAAATTGACATTTCTTTAACGGTATTTATTAATCGGTAATAAATATGATTAAATATGTATACATAAATTTTTTATTTTAAAGTTCTTTACAAAATGCAGTTATTAGCTTCAACTGCAACAATAGTAATACTAATTTAAATCAGGTAATTAAGTGAATTGGAGAGAATATCGGTAGTACTAGCATGGCCCCTTGACATTCTATTGTCTAGCGTCCTGAAAAAGACGATAGTATTTTGTTTGATATACCATTGTCTCAATCCTAAGTACTAGGTTAGTGATTCCATATTTGAAGTAGGTACACCAATTCAGCTGGCTGCTAAAGAAATGTTAGTCTAACATCTTTCAGACTTTTGTAAAAAGAGTAAGTGAATTTAAATTAAGAATTTTTAGTGAACAAAAAATGGATAAATAGAATAAAATATCATCTCTATTGTATTCTTCTTCTAGTACTTTACTCTTGACTCATAGTTTTCTTTATCTAGTACGTGATCTCTGTAATCTTTACCTTCATTAAATTAGTCATCTCCAACCAGTTTTTCCAAAGGTTTATGATTCTAAATATTAAATTAGATGTGGTGGGTTGGTTCTAGTGGTGACACAGCCTTATCTTCTTTCCAAGTAGTGCATGGATGCCGTTTTATTACTATATTTCTATATATATAAAATTGTAAGTGCCACAACCCCTCCTACACTGTTGATAAGGGGACAAGTTTTAGAAGATCTTTATTTGGAAAATCTAGTAACCTGATTACTTCTTAGATTTCCAATATGAAATGTTTCGATCTTTCTATCCATAAGCATGTTCCCTTTTTTATTTTTCTCCCTTGCAGTTTCTGCATTTCTCTTCAAAGAAAAAATTTTAGGTATAGGGGCCTACCAGCTAGTGCAAATCTTGCCAATTCAGTATCAGCCCTATCCAGGTTTACGTTCTCAATAAATTGTAGTTTTATTTTTATACTGCTTCCCTTAGAATGCAGTAATGTATATGGTTCAGTATTTGAGTTCAGTATTTGTTTCTCATAGTTTAGCTTTTGCATTCACAATTTCAATTTCTTGTGCTCGCTAGTGTCTTGGAATCCAGAACAATGGTATTGTGCACTGTTCACTCACTGACCTTAGTAGAGTTTAATTTACTAACAGTTTTATGCTGCGGTTGGACAGTCAGAGAATAGTGAATCTACTTGAATGGAAAATTTCAATTTGTTGATTTTATCGATTCTTTTGTTAAATCGGCGGATCTGTGTCTTCTTGGCAGGCCTTTATTTTACTTTGTAAGAGACTAGGCGATATCGTAAAATGAAATAATTTATTTATATTATTTAATATACATTGAAAATCTTTTTTTTAAGTCTGGTATTAATATTTAATATTTTATATAAGAATAATATAAGAAAATATAAGAATAATAAGAAGAAAATTTACATATTCTTCTAAATAATTGCCATAACAATGCATTTACAAACACAAACCTAATAAATTGTTTAATGATTTTATCGTTACATATTCGTTCCGTACTTTATGGTAGAACAGATTTCACTTTTTCAATACGAATTTTAATTTCTTTAGAGCATCTTTGTATACTTAAAAATGTAATATTAAGTGCTTCACACCAAAAACTATATTACAAGTATTTATTCTTGATCCACAATGGTGTGCTAAGTGCTCTGATCACATTCTAATCTTCTACAAAACAGAAAACAAAAGATGTACTATGACTATCTAATAATTGTATATTGATTTATATATTGTTAATGTTTTTCTATTTCTATCTGTAGCATACAATCCCTAACATAAAGGTCTTAGTTGGAAGTTCCTAAATGATGATAGGTGCGAAATGATATTATTCGAAACACAAAAATTTTAACTGTGGATTCATAAAAAATCAACAAAATTAAAAATCTATCTTATATATCTCCTTTGTAACGACCTTTTCCCGGCCCTATCTATAGCTGGGGTATACTCAGCGAGTATACCAGGGTTCGTTATAAGAAAATTTATCTAAGTAAAATAATAGAAACACTTCTGTTTAAAGTAGCGTTTATTATTTAACAAAAAAATAAGAAAATATAATCCATTTGTGGAAAGCGATGTTGAAAATGTTGCTAATGATGTAGAATGTTGTAATGATGTTGTAGACGGTGTAGCATGTTGTAAAATGTTGTATGGTGTTATAACTGTTGTAACGATGTTGTAAACGGTGTAGGATGTTGTGAAATGTTGTATGTTGTCATAAACGCTGTCACGATGTTGTAAACGGTGTAGAATGTTGTGAAATGTCGTATGACGATTGCTTGCAGTGGTGCGCAAGTTGCTAACCTTGAAGTGAAAGAAATTCCAAATAGCTAATCTCTAGAAACTCTAATATCAATATAAAGCAATACCTTTGTCAGCAAAAGCCAGACAAGGGTTCCTTCCTACTGTTACGCCTGGCCACGTCCGTCAGCAATTGCCAAACGCTCGTTGTCCCACACGCCTTCTGACAGTGTTGGTGACTCGTCGTCCATTCCTCCATCAGCTATGGCCAAATGGAAGTCTGGATGACTAGTTAAATTACCCTACGCCAGCATAAGCCAAGCATCAGGTAACTCAACTGGTTAAACTACCCTACGCCAGCATAAGCCAAGCAGAAGGTAATTCAACCACCGTCACTTCGCCCAATCCAGTCCATCCATTCACATGGTGATCGTCAGCAATGGCCAAACGAATCAACATGTGCCTGGACCAACTAGTCCGAGCTCCCACTATCGTCCCTAACAAAATAGTTCTTACCTGTAACAGGAGAAATTCCGAATAGAACGATTTGGCAATTTCGCTGCCCTTTTATTTGAAATTCCCTCCATTACAGGCAAAAACAAAATTATCTTCAAGTAAACAAGGTCCCGTAAATTTGTCAAAACAAATTTCTTATTGTTGTACGCATTGCAATCAAATTCAATAAAAATAACTGCATCATATAAAAAATGCGTGCACAATATTTTCTTAAATTCGTTTAATGCAGACAAACAAGAGAAATAGTTACAACAAATTTAACTAATTTTTATTAGCGGCAAAAAAACTAATCAAAACATATTTTACTTTACAGGGTCATTCGTTTATACAAAATGTTTGTCTCTAATATGAAATTTACAGGGTCATTTGTTTATAATAAAAATGGATGTTACTGTAGGAAAATTTTATTGAATTTAGAAACATGTTTTTACTAAGTGAATTTAAAACTCATATTTGACTATTCATTTGATTTGTGGGGTTAAATTTTAGAATAAAATTTGGGCCTTACACTCCCTCCCTACTTTCCCGAAGGTAAAAGCGCGACCACTACTGTTCCCGGGAAACTGAACCGTGCCGGGACATACTACCTGTTAGCTTGACTTCTGTAACGTTGCTTCGGACTTTTGAATACTTTATAAAATTCGTCTTGGGCCGTAGTGACAATCTGATCGTGTTCTAGCGTGTCTTGTAGTTGATTAACAGGATATGGCGGCTGGGGGTCAAGTTCCTTTGATTGTAACGATGATTTGAAATCACTTTGCGAATGACTCTGTGGCATTTGCGACGATGATTCTGAACTTGTAGAAGTTGGTAACAATGGACGATTGACATGTGATGACTCTGGTACTATCGTTAAACGTTGTGGCAGTGTTGGACGTGATGATAAATCATGCTCTTCGATTTGACGCTTTTGTTCTCGTGATTGTTGTACATCTTGTATTTGCAGTTGTAGGTTTACGTGATCTTGTATAGAATATGCATTGGAAATTCGATGTTTACTAAGTCCTGGTTTATTTTCTTCGATAGGCGTAACGTGTTGCGGAACTTGCTGTGGTTGTATTTCATGCGCTTGCACTTGCTCTGGTATTACTTGGATTGGATGAAATACTTCTGGATTTTGTTTGATATATCTAGGACGTTGTTGTCGTTGTGCCTTTTGTATTTGAGTTTGTGATTCTTGACGATCTTGTGTGTATCGCTGTAGACTAAATACTTTCGGATTTTCTTCGATATGTTTTAAATTTCGCTGACGTTGTACTTCTGGGATTTGGAACTCTTGTATCTCTTTGTTTGCTTTTGGATCATGCGATGGTGGTACAAGGCATTTACATGGCGCTTGCACTTGTAAATTTTCTCGCAGTTTTACTGAACGCTTGTCTGGGTAAATCTGACATTGTGTGCTTTGTATTATACTTGGCTTGGATAGTGATGCTGTCTTTGAAGTTGCAATTTTATTTACTTTTGCTGCTGTTTGCTTATCTATCGACTGGTTACGTTGTTGGTTACTTTGCTGCTGGTTCCGGACAGGTGATACGGGGCTTAGACTATAGATATCTTCAACTCGTACTGACGTCATGGACATGAGTCTCATTGTATTCTGTAATGGCATCGTTGGTGGATACTGGACCACTGTACACCTGTGGATAGTTTCTTCTTGAACACGGTCTCGACTCACTTTGTGCTGTGTTGTGTGAAGTTCTTCAAATTCATCAGCAAGTGTTGTTAATTCCTCTATACTTGCGAAGTCTTGATGTTTGATGTACATTTTGTAGTTTGCATTCATGTTGCGATATATTCGTTCTAATTGCGAATCCGGATTTAGGCAAGCTTGTCGCATTAAATTTTGAATGTCGATAAAATAATCCTTGAATTTTTCCTTTGGTTTATGAAGCCGCAATCGTACCTCATCTTCTAATTTCTCAAAATATCTAGAGGAAATGAAAAATTTCAGGAAGTCGACTTTGAAATTTGTCCATAGCTGCCAATGCTTATTATTACAGCGATGCCACATTAGTGCCTTATCTTCAAGAAGTATAGGCATCATCTTGGGAACTAGATTTATGTTAATAGCGTAAACATCTGCTAGTTCTTCTATTCTTTCTATGAAACCCAATGGATTCTTTCCTCCGTCGTAACGTACCGACCACTTCCTTATCTGTTCTAGGTCATGAGCATATGATGAGGCCATGATTGACATGAGGCATTTAATCTTTGGCCGTCTTGGGTTTATATTTTCATTTGTGGTAACGTTAGCTTGTGTTATTCAGTATGATGATAAAATCATAATTTTCCGGTTTACATTGTTTTACTCCTTGTATTCTTGCGACAAATTCTGCTAGTCCCTCTGAAACTCAAGTCCCTGCTCGGGCGCCACTTGTAACGACCTTTTCCCGGCCCTATCTATAGCTGGGGTATACTCAGCGAGTATACCAGGGTTCGTTATAAGAAAATTTATCTAAGTAAAATAATAGAAACACTTCTGTTTAAAGTAGCGTTTATTATTTAACAAAAAAATAAGAAAATATAATCCATTTGTGGAAAGCGATGTTGAAAATGTTGCTAATGATGTAGAATGTTGTAATGATGTTGTAGACGGTGTAGCATGTTGTAAAATGTTGTATGGTGTTATAACTGTTGTAACGATGTTGTAAACGGTGTAGGATGTTGTGAAATGTTGTATGTTGTCATAAACGCTGTCACGATGTTGTAAACGGTGTAGAATGTTGTGAAATGTCGTATGACGATTGCTTGCAGTGGTGCGCAAGTTGCTAACCTTGAAGTGAAAGAAATTCCAAATAGCTAATCTCTAGAAACTCTAATATCAATATAAAGCAATACCTTTGTCAGCAAAAGCCAGACAAGGGTTCCTTCCTACTGTTACGCCTGGCCACGTCCGTCAGCAATTGCCAAACGCTCGTTGTCCCACACGCCTTCTGACAGTGTTGGTGACTCGTCGTCCATTCCTCCATCAGCTATGGCCAAATGGAAGTCTGGATGACTAGTTAAATTACCCTACGCCAGCATAAGCCAAGCATCAGGTAACTCAACTGGTTAAACTACCCTACGCCAGCATAAGCCAAGCAGAAGGTAATTCAACCACCGTCACTTCGCCCAATCCAGTCCATCCATTCACATGGTGATCGTCAGCAATGGCCAAACGAATCAACATGTGCCTGGACCAACTAGTCCGAGCTCCCACTATCGTCCCTAACAAAATAGTTCTTACCTGTAACAGGAGAAATTCCGAATAGAACGATTTGGCAATTTCGCTGCCCTTTTATTTGAAATTCCCTCCATTACAGGCAAAAACAAAAATTATCTTCAAGTAAACAAGGTCCCGTAAATTTGTCAAAACAAATTTCTTATTGTTGTACGCATTGCAATCAAATTCAACAAAATAACTGCATCATATAAAAAATGCGTGCACGATATTTTCTTAAATTTGTTTATGCAGACAAACAAGTGAAATAGTTACAACAAATTTAACTAACTTTTATTAGCGGCAAAAAAATTAATCAAAACAAATTTTACTTTACAGGGTCATTCGTTTATACAAAATGTTTGTCTCTAATATGAAATTTACAGGGTCATTTGTTTATAATAAAAATGGATGTTACTGTAGGAAAATTTTATTGAATTTAGAAACATGTTTTTTTTTTTTTACTAAGTGAATTTAAAACTCATATTTGACTATTCATTTGATTTGTGGGGTTAAATTTTAGAATAAAATTTGGGCCTTACACCTTTTAGAAATTATTTGGTAGATATAAGAACATCTTTTTGTAAATGCTTAACTTTCTGTATTAAATTTTTCAAACATTTTCACATAGTGCTGTTAGAACAGTTATAAAATCCGTATCTTATGTATGGCCTTCTTAAATATCAAAATTTCACATAAAGTGCCACACATTTTCATATTGGCAATATCGCAATCTGGATAATTTTTTAACAAAATACTTAACTGACGCACCTTACACAATTTAAATATGCGTGCATTTTTTCTTTAATGTTACACACAAACCTAATTCTTAAATTTTATGCAACATCATGAGTTGCAAATGACAAATCTTATCTCAAGTGACATGTTCATGTGTAGGTTAAATTTACAGAGTTTATGTTGTTAACAGCACTGGCAGAGAAATGTTACAGATTTAAAGCAGTTGATAAGAGAGTGTAAGTGGAGTTACAATACGAAAGCCTACGCACTCAGCAGCAGTACAGCAATAAAGGCTTTGCATAACCTCATTTTGGGCCGGCGACTATCAGGAGACGTAACAAGCAAGCTTTAATCCAGTTTCAGCTAAGCACATTACGTCGTTTGATTGAATGAAATAAATTTTTCGTCACATTAAACGCAGTTGAAGTAAAATATTGGAGAGTCAAAATACATAAAAACTTAGAAAATATATGCAATCTAAATTTTAATTATTATAAGATTTTATTTTAAATGAGAAAAGTAATTAAGAGAAACTAGTTCGAAATTTATTTAAATTACCTTTAGTGAAATAAAAACATCGATACAGAAACATGCTTGATACTTGCATTAGAGATTAATAGATTAATGCCATAGTTGATGTTATAAATTAATAATATTTATATATATAATATATATCTAATCAAATGAAATCAATATTAAATTTATGCTTGAATAAAATATTATACATATTATGTTGAACTAAAATTGCATCTGGTATCGATCATCTACGCTTATTTTACTCCACGATCGTCAACTTTTTTTAGGAATGCTGAAGTTGCTGGTGCACGCTAAGATTATGCTAGTATTAGCTTAACTTTATCCTCTAAATATATTTTTGTAGAATTTATCTGATATTTTTTTTTGTTTTTTGTATATATTGATCAATACATGCATATTTTGTTTATTGATTTGAACTGATCTAGTTTGCTTTTAACCGAAATCAAAGATAATCAAGAACGATCGGCGTACAAATGTCGCTGCCATTCAATGTCAGCATTATTGGCTTCGTGGGCAAGACATTTTGCATTTCTTGAAGATTGTAAAAGAAATCCATACACTTGTACAAAATCGTATATTGTATAACTTAACTGTATATGCAATGTAAGGTTAGGCGATGGCGTTTAAGATTAATGAGCATGCGCGCATGGCTTAATGGAATGCATTTACTTTTTGACATTGTGTTCAGATTCTCATCCAAGTAAACTATCATTTCGTAGAGTCAAAAATGCAAATCTAATGAGACAAGTAGAAGTCACAACGACATCTTACCACAAAATATTCACTTGTAGTACTCATAGTTGAATTGATTCTTAAATGTTAACATTTTGTTGCGGTGGGTGCATAACATGGATTTTTAGAGTACTTTATAGTATACAACAATTTACTTGAGATTGTAATATGCAATATACAATATAACGGAATAATGAAAAAATTTCAATTTATAATTATAGAGATAATTAAATCAGGGTTTCGAACCGGAATTGAACCGAAAACTGAAAATACCAATATTTTTGCCAATATTTCCGGTTTTCGCCGGAACCGAACCGATATATTTTTTTTGTCTTAAACAGGAACGAAAATCGGAACGAAAAAAATTCCAGTTCGAAGCCCTGGATTAAAGAAATCAATAAAAAATCTGTAATTAATATTAATTTATATTGTCACCTTCAAGGTGGATTTCAATTCACCGACTTTTTTCTTTTAGTCGCAATCGATTCGAATCGTTTTAAAAAGGAAATTTAAACTATTTTTTTTATCTATATTAATTTTATTTTAAATACTTATTTCAAATATATTTTTCCTCTTAAATCATTCTATATCAATAGGATTAATACAATTAATTTAAGCTGTTACAATCGCTATATTTTCAGAAATACAAATTTAAAAAAATTCTAATTTGAATATACTTTATGTCTCATTTTTTTTGGGAGGTATATTAAAACTATTCATTTATGTTACAGCAATTATTTCAAATGAAATATTTTCACTTTCAATAAAAAGACACCAATTAACTTTTTTGAGAATAGTGACCATCACTTGACTCTGTTTAAGAGAATTCAAGCGACGGAGGAAGAATTTGCTGGTATCCGTCCTGAAGTATTTTAAACAAAACGGGGTGGTGTTGTAAACTACTATATTTACTCAGTGTGAATCAGATGAGAGAAAAAAGCAGTAAAGGTGCTAACTAATTTTGATATTAAATCAAAATCCACACTTCAAAATTGTTATATATATTTTTTAAGTACTGCTTTAAACGTATTATTTTTGAATTATATCAATATCTATTTATTTGATTAGTAAATATCTTATAGTGAGAATTCAAATTAGACTAAATTTTTGTGGCTTTTTATAGATATTCCTCCATTTTATGATACCAAAAGATAACGTTAACAAAACACCCTTGCGATTGAGATTACAATCAAATTTTTACTTTTAATAAATTGTTTGGATTTTAGAATTAGGAAACAATTACGATATATTCAAATATTATCCACAGAACGTTTTACTTTTTTTTTAATTTTCAATAACTTATCAGCACATGGCTGAGTGTAGCTCAGTAATAACGTGTTGAGATTAGAAGATATATCCGCATGAATACTTGTAACCTTATACAAATAAGTTCTCTCCTAATGTATATACCACAATTGTATATCAGCTTATTTATTATCAGTCAACTATGGGACATCTCTAATAATGTTTTTCCTGTTAACTACATAAATACATTTCTTGACTAATTGTTATTGTTAATTTGAGAAAATCCCTTTAGAAACAACTATGACCGATTAAGCAGAGATCAAGAGACATTTGTAATATTTCTACTTGTCATTTGGATAGTATTTTGTAGACATTATGTCAAGTATTCCCGCTATGAATGTAAAGTAATGAATAAATGACATCTGAAAGAAATAGGTAAGTTAATAAAGTTAATAATCAAGATTCTTTCTATATGAAATGCTGTTGTATGTGTGATGAAAATGAATATTGCTCAATAAGAAATGAGTCCGCTTCTGGTAAAGAATTTGGAGTCGGCAAATTTTTATAGATTATTGCATTAAGTTAAATTATTGAACAAATAAGAATAGGAGCACAGTTTTGAATTGCAATGCAATATTTGCTTTTGAGTTATATATTTCCTTCGACCCTGGAATTGACCACGAATTTACACTACCACATGTGGAGCAGGAGATGCATGCAATATTAACGTTACTTAAGCCACTTGACTTGTTGCGCTTGCAATCTTTACTTATTTTTCCTCTCTGCATGCGCCGATCTGTAAGATCAATTAAATAAATGTTGCATGCAACTTGCCATATACCATTTGCCACATGCCGCATGTAGTATGCCGCATACACCATGCCGCATGCCAAGTATAGGAACATTGATGATGTTTGTAACAGTAGACACCAGTTCCACTGATCTTATTTATTCGCAATGCGCATTTTGTTGTGGTTGTTACTGTTATCCATGCTGAAAGTTATTACCAGAATTTGCGTAGAATTCTTCCAGTCAAGTCTTGTATTTGAAACGGTTTAAGCTGGTTTAAAACGTTAGCTTTCATAAAAATATTCTTTTTTCTGCTAATTTTATTCTTATTTTATATCGCCTCTGTCGCCTCTGTTTGCGATTTGAGCTTCAACATTTTCAACGTTTCATGAAAATGTTTTTTCCTGGCTGCTGACAATTAGTGTTGAACAAATGTATTCTCCTTGGACGGGACAATAAGCTAATAAAGTTGTAAGGTTTATGTTTTTATAGCTTGTAAGAAGCAGCGGCGGTAGATCCTTTATTGTGTAACTATTTTATTTGCTACAACTGTAAACTAATGAACAAAAAATAATTTCAATTAATGCTTAAAAACTTTCAATAAGAAATTCTCATTTTTTATCTACAACGAAAGGTTTACTACAGAAAAATGTATATACATATGAGTATAAATAATTGCACATTCAGAAAAATATTTTATGCCATATAAGATTTTGATATATAACAATAGAAGAAAATCAGAGAAAAATCAGCAACATTATTAAGGTATTACAGTAGATAATAGCACAATTATAAGGTAAGCATTTCATAGAATTTATCATTTTTTCATGTAAATCAAAATCTGCTCAATTTTAGTTTAATTAACGACAATTAATTAAGAAGTAAGTAATTAATAAGTAAATAGGCTAAATAAGTAGGCCCCTTTATTTTAATTACACAGTTAGTGCTGAATTTAGAGTTTTGCGTTATTATGTTTCAATAGAAAACAAAATGTTATCAATTTTAATTTAATTTATGTTTAATTCATTACGTTGAAGCTGTTTGAGCCAGTGCACTTAAGCACTTTTACTCTTTCTTAACTCAAGGTATTTTCAAAACCCCTCTTTACACCTTGACTATATTATTGTTCATCAGTTCATCAGACTAAGCAATAATTGACCTCAGATCTGGATACCTCCCCGAGGAGCCAGTAACCATTCTGAGATTTAATAACGCAGTGTTGGTAAATCCGTCAGTTTTCGCAAATAATTTCAGGGCTCTATCCTTTATGTATTTTTTGTTTAATTAATATCCATTAACAAATAGGTCTCTTTTTTTTGTGGTGGAATGTGCCGATGTGGACCCTAAGCCCTTTTAGTTTTAACATATGCATGCAGTCATCTAAAATTTAGCTAAAATATAATTAAGTCTTTTGAAAAGTAGTGAACTACAACAACAAAAATTCAATTTTTTTATTATTTTAATTAATTGAACCATACAGCTGTTTTAAGTATTACCTAATACCCATCATCAGTGGTCCTAGAAATAATTCTAATAATAATTATAAAAATAATAATAAATAATTATTATTATTATTATTATTATAAATAATTATTATAATTATTATTATTAATTAAATAATTTTTTGAGACTGCAATTACCAGGAAGTGTCCTGCCAAATTTGAAGTTCAGAGTCAGCGCAATTTAACCAACAGACCCAAAGTCGTACTTGAATGTTATGTTCACACATTTTTCTAGAGTTTTATTAATTGGCTGTGAAAGTTTTATTAACAAATTCACTTGTTGTGTTTATATTACAATGAAATCATAAACCAGCTGTAGAATAATTGAATTAATTAATTATATTTTTATTTTTAAATTTCAATACCATTCTGTTTGTAGAGGCATTATTTGTTGGATGATTTATATATTCTTTCTTAAGTTTAGAACCTAAATCTACGCACGTAATATTGAGAAAGTCATGCTAATCTTACTCCACGAGTCGCATTGGTGTGACCAATATTTTGTGAATGTAATATATAATATATATTTATATATTATAATAAATCAATTTTGAATTAGCGTAATTTGCAACCAATTTAGGTATAGAAACAATATGCCATCAAATTTAAGGATGTTCAATAAACTTTATTAAATTATTAGAGTGAATCATTTTTGAGTAACTGCAGTTCATTGATTGATGGCTTTAAATCATATTGTTAGTATTAATAGTATTGAAATTGATATACAATTTTATATTATATATAATGTATTATATATTTTATAATATATTGAAATATAACTTATTAAATTTAAGTATTAACTTAGTTTAATAAATATTAACTTAATATAAATATTAAATTAGTTTGATAAATTCTTTATAATTCATAAATATTTTTAATAATTAGTTAAGAAGGAAATATCGCAACTATTATGCAGTGACTTGCAGATATAACTATACTTTCTTTGTAAATAAAATAAAAATAAAAATTGAAGGTTTATTGTAATTAAACTACGTCCATGGTACGGTTTTAATTAAAACTAATAGTACGGCAAATAAAATAATGTGAAATTTTAAACCGTTTTAAAGATAAAATCTTTTCAAGAGATCGAGAATAAGTACTATCGTATATGGTCATATTTTAACTGCAGCATAAAACTACTTACTTTTCAGTCTGCAAAACTGATCAGATGAATAACTTAAATGTTGATAACTGCAAATTTATTAAGTGCTCCTTTCTTATCGCAATTAAGTATACATTAGAGTGTATGAAGAGTTTATTCAAGTAAATTAAAATTAAAAGTAATTCAAGAGAACATTAGCTAGCATTTTAATACTTTTAACTAAAAGCATTTAATAAATAAAACATAACCTAGAATAAATAAAGACTAAGCTGAATTGTGTTAATGCATTTAAAGGAAATACTCACAACTCTGGTTTCAACTGATTTTATCTGCATTAAATTATTAGTTGCACTTCTTCTCTTCAAGTGAATAATGCGTTTTTGCTTGTTTTATATGAAATATATTTAAATAAATATACTGCACTTTGATTTATGAAGTGGCGTAAATAACTACAAAAGATTTACTTCTTAAAGGATTTATGCACGACGCACGATTTCTGCAGATGATTTATTTAAACTTAATACCCGTATTAATCCTATTAAAAGGAAATTAATGTCAATTGTTTGTTATTATTTAAGATTATTGATTTAAGCTTAAGCATTATGTCAATAAATAAAATAAAAATTATTGGTTTTATTTAATTTATAATTATTACCGACATAATTAAGTCGTAATTGATCTTTATGTGTCTATTAGAATTCTTTTTTATTTGCTTGAGATTTATGTTCAAACAAATATTATTTAGAACTAATATTTATGTTCAATAACTAATAAGAAAAAGTTTTAATAGAAAATAAATGGTTCAGAGCTGTTTAACAGAATAATATGTTCAGAAATATATATTATACACATATTATATATTTGTATGAACCAGGATTATATGAACCTATCAATAGAAAAACTTAAAATCAACACAAGAATCCTAACAGGGCACTTTAAACTAAAATACCACCTTACAAGACTGGGTATACTGGATTCAAGGCTGGATTCATGTGCTTTTAGAATGCCCTAAGCTAATGCACATATAGAATAGGCTTCTGGGAATGTATGTCCTTACGGAAGAGGCAATAAAACTCTGTAAAGTAGTAAAAGTTCTATACGGCTTTTTATTGAAGCAACAGGGCTTAGAGACCTACTCTAAACCTAGAAGGGGCACAATAATCCCAACGATCGAAGTGCCAAAATTGATCTAATGTCAATATTCTATATGCATTCTACTGTACATTTTTTATATAATTTGAGAATATGATGTGGTAAAAGATCATTTCAGAAATATTCACTATAATTGATGATAAAATTCGATTGTAGAAATCTTATAGCAACGTATGACTTTAAATGCAAATATGAATTCTTATTGACTACAGAAGTACAGTCTTATTAAAAGTGATCGCATTTTTTAACTTAACAATTTTTAAGCATTTTAATTTGAACAACGACTCAGATTAATGTTAATGTTTTTATTTAATAATTAAGTTTAATGCATTAAAGGCTTACGAGATGCGAAATCTTGCAAACATATGATCAACCATTATTTATACAATTGTATATTAACAATCATTATTATTATTAACTAATTATGGAATCAGTTGAGCCATAACTAAGTATCTAATATAATATTATCAGCCATTCGAGATTCACCAGGGTGAAGTGACAAGTCGCTGCCAAATAAAGCGGTTAATAATAATAAGTTATTTGATGAATCTATATAGTCCACGCTGTCATCTGCACAGAATAGCTCTGTCTGAGGTGAAAGAATGTCGTTTGTATACGGGAAAAGGCTGCACGGAGAAGGCTTCTTTGATCTGGACAAGGAGTAGAGTACTGAGACGGGAGTTTTCATCCCCGTTTGATACTAAAAAATGCTAATGTGGAATATACTAACCCATTTTCGAAGATCTGAATATTTTCTACTCCGTTTTGCTCGGTTACTAACAGTAAATATAATAAATAGTCTGCTTCAATCAGACCCCAGCATAATTTAAAAATCTTATTATTATATTTAATATCAATGCAGTTATTAAGCGATGAAGTCACTTTGAATTTATAAATCCAGAACCAAACCAAATTATATTATTATGAATTTACAAAATTAATTAAGCGAGGGGATAGTCATATTCAATGTATGAGTTTTATTTATGTATTAAAAATTTGGCGACTTCGTGATAGTAAATATAATATATATAAACGCGTTTATATGCACAAAAAGTAATGATATTAGTTATATCATAGATATAAATTAATACTGAACTGCTTTTTTATTACATTCATTTTAAAAGTTAATATTTAACTTCAATTAAAGTTTATGAGACAGCTTTTTATGAGAGCTTATATACATTCTGTCAATTATGATGTCAGACTGTACATATATAACTGTAAATATTTATTGGGCGCATTGTCATTGTCAAACGTATGTTAAGTTAGGTTATTACAGTGATCCTAGCGATTCACTTAGGTCTCTTGACCCATTTTGTTGCCTGTAATGAAATTGACTTAGCTAAAACTTATTATAACTACTGTTAAGACGAAATGTATCATTCTGTTCACTTTAGAAGAGTGAATTCACTTTATATTGAAGCTGTTACCGTTAACATCACATTTGAATTTGAATAACTATAAAGTACCAAACATGGACAAATAAACAAATTTAATTGGTGTCATAGGTTATAATTATAATCAATCATGAAGCGATGGATTCTAACCGTAACATTTCCACTTTCCTTTAACATTTGATTAACCTTTAGAATATTGATTTAAGTTTAGTTGCAATATAAAAAACATATAAATAACAAAAATATGAACTAATTAAAAAAAGTAGTATTACTAAAAACAATTTTTTACCATTCCACTTAAAATAAAAAAAAAACTTAAATGGATTTCCAGTAGCATAATTAATACAGAGAAATTTACTTGTTGACAAATGAACTGAAACGTTACTGTATGTTAACAGAAAAGCTATGCCCAACCTGTTATGAACAGGTGCTTATATTTTAATTTTATGTTATAATCATTGCGTATATGTACATAAAAGCCACGGGCAACAAAATATGTTGTGAATACACCAGAGTCATAATCCCATACCCCATGCGCTAATGCGATTTTATGTTTACATTTCTGTTAGTGTGTGATCAACTTTTAATTAATAAATTTTAAAAATAAATAAATACTAAAATATGTTAATACATTTCGATGCATTTTTAGATACATTTTTTAATAACATGAATTTAGTTAAGTTTCTGTTATGCCCACATATGTGTTCTCTCATAATTTCGTAATAACATAGTAAGAGATTTACTCACAAAAATTAAATAAATTTGTTCTTTAACAAGAGCTAAGTTATCTTATTTTTTTTATTACTTATATATATATATTTTATTAATAATTTTGATATTAATAATAATAAAATTATTCAAAACGTTTTTTCTTTAAATTTTATATCATTTTACAATACTCATAACTGTTGGTAAGAGACTCTACATATACGACATAACATACATATAATTTAAGAATACTTGTATATATGGTAAACTATTTTACTGTTTGTTTTTCAAACTATTTTTTAAACTATTGGGAAAATTTTTTTATGTGAAAATATCTTTCGTAACAGTTTCGCATTTCTTAATTTTACTCATTCTTCCACATAATTGACACGTACAATTCGAAGTGGTTTTCGTTGCCTGTGGGAACAATTTGTACTGTCGTGAGTCCAAAGTAATTGTTGGTTTGTATCTGTTGGATTAACTGCTTATCATTAAAAATTATCATTATGTGGTTATGCTTAGACAAATAAATGAAAACACAAGATAAGCAAATGAAGCATGCATATATGTGTTTCAATAAGTATCAGGTTTCCTTCATAATAATTAATAAATCACACGTTATAATATTTTCAGAACTCTTTTAATTTGATGAAAAATAAAAAAATTAATTGAAATTGTTTCACTGCTATTAGCCAACCAAATAAATAAAATAAATCGGAAATAAAAGCAATATATTACTTTATATAGTCTAACTTGAACATGCAGCTTAGTACGATTTGATTTTATTTCCGTTCAATAGGTAGTTTGAAATTTTTATGGATCGATATATACTAATACATTACTTTAATTTTAGTGCTATTGTATAGCACAGAAGTGCTTCAAATTGGATATAGTGCTATACAAATTTGGCTTGTTAATTTTGCTCTAAAAGGATTAACCAAGCTATGACAAAATGAATTTAGTTTAATGTAATCTGTAGAATAAACACACAGATTTATAAAATAAAACTTTAAAAACCGTGGTTGAAATATCATTTAGAAGTAAAAATGTATTTGTGTACAAACATTTGTCTTATTAATTTAATAATCAAAAATGGTAAAATTTTTTTTCGGAAGCGCAGTAAGATCGCTATTTAAATTATATATATATATTTATTCTCATCGGCAAATATTTATAAAAAATATATAGTCCATATTTTTAATTTATTTACTATATTGGCAAACACTTAACTAAAGCGTTATTTAAAATATTTTTGTAATTTTTTTAATATTGAAGGAAGTAAAAGCCTCCTTTGAGCCATCAGAGAATTTGACATTATCGGTACCGGAATGGTTACATATTTTGCTATACAGCTTCCCTTTGCACAGCATTTTATCACAGTGACCTTTTTAATTCTGATGCTTCTATTTTCAGTCCTAAAATGTATCTTTCTTTATACATTTCATTCATTAGTAACATTTTGTAAAATTTTAATATCTCCCGTTAAATATTATCAAGTCATTTATAGCTTGACTTATCGGTATTTAGCCAATTGTTCCCAACGTATAAACCAATATATGATGCGTTGTTTTTTTTTTTTTTTGGAGAATACAGGTAAGTTTTATAATGCCAAATTTTTGCTAGAAAATAATCAATGTGATCAAATTTTTTGAAAGTCTCGTAAAATATAGTTTATTATTATAATTAATACTAATTACAAATAAAATTATAAATTTATTTCGATCTAATAATAATCATTAAAATTTGTCCAATTTTTTGGAAGTGCCGTATTAATTAGTTTAGCAGCAAAATGTTCAAAACTTTTTTAGTTGGGGAAAGTTAATATAGTTATCTAGGCTAAAGTTTTTGTTGCAATCTTATAAACTCAAAATAAAGGCTTCTATAAGATTAAAATTACATACATATAAAAAAAAATACAGTATTTATGGTTGCTAAAACTTTTTTCTTTATAAAAACATTAGCTCATTTTATACTGTACTCTTTTTAGGGCATTACCAAACTTAACTATTACTAATCAAGTGCTTTAATTAATATATTGGAGATGTGTAAAAATTTTAACAGCAAATAAACTTTAACTGTTAACTAAATGATATTTTAACATTACATATAAAAGGTTTTAACACTGTAAAAATTAACATTTGTAAAATAAAAGGACTAATATAATTTAATTTAATTATTCATAAAACCAAAGTTGAATATAAAAAAAAATAATAGTCATTTGAATTTTATTACATAAAAATATTATTACAATAAATATTTAATATTTACGTAATAAATAATTAAATTGAATAATAAAATGGAAAATAAATAATTTAGCTTTACTTGTGAGAATATGTGCCACGCAGTTAAAATTTATGTATTGCTACTAAAATAATAAAAGTAATAATAATAATATTAATATTTTATATATTGTATTAAAACTTAATTTTTTTTATGTTAAATTAAAGGGAGAAATAATTAATAAATTTTTATACTTAAGAAAGGTAGTAGAAATTGTAGTGGTCAATAGCAAAGAAAAATATTTAATTTCTTCGTGAACGATAACAGTACTCGGCAAAACAACAAAAACAAGAATCTTATCGCACACACGCTTCGTATAAGTTTCTAATACTTTGTGTGCAGTTTTTATTTCGTTATTTACGAATATGTCGGCGTCAACATCAGCTTTAAAAGTCGAAAGCGCTGCAGCAGCGACACTTGAAGCCAGCGTAGTTTCTAGTTGTTAGCTTCGCTGTTGGCTTTAACGTGTGTCTACGAAAAACTGTAACATTTTAGCTGCTTTAGTAGATGAGAGTAATGAAGATTTGCTGCAGCAGTGAAATTCAGCGTTAGCGTTTTTGTTAGCTGTTAGCTTTTAGTTGCCGCTTTCGTTGCTGTTGCTGCGACTTGTATCTTACAGGTACTTCGTTTGTCTATGGGAAAATTATAACGATTGAAGTCGTTGTTTAACTTGCAAGACTAACGAAGAAGTTTTGCTTTTGGTCTTTTGCATTCAGTTTGACAACGGCGACCTTGATGGACGCAAAACGCGAGATTGGCTCACTTCTTTTGAGCTTATATAAAATAAAAAATATATTTATTAAAAATACAAGTCTTTGTGTTAAAGTAAATTAAAATAATTATGTTATTAAAAAAAATAAATTATAAATAATTTTTAAAAATATAAAAAAATACAATTAAAATTAATTAACGGAAATTTGAGGCTTTAAAAAAAAATAACAGATTTTATTTTTATACATTTAATTTTTTATTTAAAAAAAAAAGAACTTCCAACGAACGAATCGCAGTCATATAAAATATATTTATGAATTATTTATATGAATTTATGAAACTATCTGTGCGTTTATCCATGCAGCTAAAGTCTTTATTTGCCGGTTAACAAATACACTTACAGATACAGATACTGCAAATGCTGCAACTGCAAATTCAGTGAAGCCTGTGGAGTTTTTGTTTTGGTTGCGTTTAATTTCTAACTTAATTCTTTTTAATAATAAATAATAAATATTTCCGCTAAATTGCGTGTGCGTGTTTTAGATATTAAAATCGTACAATTTCATATCTCTTATTTGTATCTTTTGTTTTGTATATATCTGTACTATGATGTGAAAATAAAATGATACTTTTATCATACAAGAATGATTAATAACAAATAACGCAAACCAATGCAATGTGAACGGTAAATAAGAATTCTTTTCATTTTTAAATAAAACAATCATAAAATTAATTGTGAGAATTTTTTTCAAATTGTTGTAAGTGAATAAAGTATAAGTATATCTAAGATTGAAATTATCTAATTTATGTGCTCAGTGTATGTTAAAAAAATATATAATTCAATTTTAATTCCTATGAACCCTCAAAATTATTTAATATAAAATTGAAAAAAAATTTAAACTGAAAATTACAATTTGCTGATGAAAATGCTATCAACACTTTTTGTTAATAACTCTGATTACTGAAATTAAAGTGAAAATCTTCATACAATTATAAAATATTCTCATTAAAAAACTAATCAAAAATTAATATATAAACGACAACAAAAAAAAAATACTTTAATTTCTGTTAAAAGGTACTTGAAATAAATGAAACCTAAATAATCTTTCTTCGACTGTGCCTAACGCCTTCAAACTGATAACATCTTTTATCTTTTTTTTTTCAATCGAATACCCTTAAGGTAAATTCATATAAATCTATTAATTATCATAAACTTATGCTTTTCAATATTTTATTTTTTTAATTAATATTTATTTATCTGCATTTCATAGCATATACTAACGTTTTAACATTAATTAAAATTAATTAAAGTTATAATATATATGTTTTCTCGGCCTGATACCTCAAGATATTTAAACAATTTATTATCATTGTTGTTTCTGTTTCTTTGAATTCTGTTTTATTTTTTATGTTTTGTGTTTTATGTTTAATGTTGTCTGTTGTATGTTATTTTTCATATTTGTTAGTGTTTCACTTGAATTACTTACAGTTGTGGAGCTGAAATGCAATTTGTGAAACTTTTAATTGCATTCGAGTTATGCTAATTAAAATGCCACTTTAATAAAATTATTAAAAAGAAATTTTACTTTAATATAATAAAAAAAAACATTTTTCAAAACTTTTAAAATGCCAGCCTTTTTGCATATTTTATACGAGGTCAATGAAATCGGGTGCTTCAAAGCTAACCTTTATAAATGATTTTATATGACTTTATAAATCTCTTAAATCCATAATACGTCAAAATCAGTTAAAAACTTACCGAAAGATAAAAATTATAAGTCTCTTATAAAGCCTATTTGTGCACAAATAAGGACCCGATGTGAAACAAATCCATAACCACGACATAAGTCTTTATAGAATATATTGAATTTGATTAGGTATTTCTGACATGCAGTTACCTGTTAGCACCAGTTCTATTACAGTAAATGGATTTCAGTTTAATTTAAGCGATACCGATATTAAAGCATTGACAAGGTATCTCTGTTACTGAAGTAGTTGACGTAAGCTATTCTTGTCTAGTCAGGGCCAAATAAATCTTGTACTCTGACAAGAATTACTATCTATCTAGGCTTTTTTAGCACTGGTCAGATATTTATATTTGATAGCCAGTTTAGCCAATTAATGTGGCATATTAAAATCCAAGTTGTAAATTTCAGAGAGCAACATGCCTGCTATGGCAAGCTCGTCTGCCCTGTACCTAACAGAAATATCTCTGTAATCAAGTACTCATATGAGTTGGACGCTGAGAAATCTACTCAGCCAACTCAAAATCCAGAATGCAATTAACAAGACTTAATATAGATATTGTTATATAGATATATTGGATATTCTAAGGACGTTAAATTTGATGTAAAATATTAATAGACAGCTTTTAAAAAATATGAGAAAAGTGTTAAGGTAAACAAATTAATTTATTTTCTATAAGTATATATGTAAATTGACGTCAAGAAATCCCATAAATATACACCGTAACGATAAGTGCCTTTCTTATTGAAGTCGTTTAAAAACGTTGATTCATTTAAATGAATTTAACCACAGTTTGTGTGCATGGTGAAGAAAAGTCTTTTTATCCTCCTTATCTTTATCAAGCATTTAGTGAGGATAAAATCTAGTAGGAACATACTTTCTAGAAAATCTTACTCATTTGTAAGATCCCCCCAAGGATTATCTTTGGTTTCATTGTAGTCATTGCTTTTTGAAATTGGTTTAAGTCTTAAAATTTTATATGACAACATAATGGGCCAATAGGTCTAAAAGGATCCTGTGTAACATAACATAATTTGCTACTTATACAGTTAAACTGAAGCTACCTGCCGAAAGATAGCTTAAAACAGCATTCACACAGCATTTATAATGATTTAATCAACATTTAATAGATAATCAATAGTTTCAAGAAAACATTTTCATAAGGAAGTATAAGAAGCAACATTTCGTAAAAATAAAGTGATATTGAAAAATGGATTGCATGATGCATTTTAAACATTTGTTGTCATAATGCCCAAAGAACATGAAGCACTAGACAAACTAAAATCTATTAAAGATCTCCAAGGTCTGATTGTCTTGTTTACTTTTCAAAACTATAAAAATGTTTAGTATTTTCTTAATAAATGAAGTAACTAAAAATATTTTTATTCCATCTTTATTGTTTTATTCAATAAACAATATGAACACGTTTGGGACATAATCAAATATACTAAAGGGTTGCTTTCTCCGTTTTACTGCTGCGATTTCAAATATATAAATATAAACTAAAGATGTAATAATATGAAATATATTTTTGAATAATTTATAGTAATTGATTGTTTTTATACACAAAAAAATATTCAATCAGGATATTTTTAAGACATTTTGAGAGCAATCCAAATAGTTGCAAGTCTAGTTACATCGATATCAAGTGATATCAATATTCAAGTTTAACGGAAGAGCTGTATCCAGTTTTCTGGCAGAGTTCAGCAATTTCTTCAATTATTTGAAATTTTTTACCATGAAATATATTTTTTTGCAATTTACTATCAAATAAAATTTTAATCTTCGTTTGGATAAATTATTGCAGAAGTAAATTAAAACCGTATAGCAATATTTTTTATACTTCTTTAAGTGTTTAAAAGTAAATGTCATAAATATGAATAATAATTAAGATTAATAAAATGAAATACTTATATATCAGAATAGTCTGATTAATTATTAATTAATCATTGTATTATTATTAAATAATAAAGTTGAAAACGATCCAATTCTAAACTCTGTGTAAAACTTTATAATAAAAAGATCGAAGTTTATACTTTCACCAATATATTTTCATAATTATGTTAGTTCAGAAAAATATAATTAACTAATAGTATATCATTTTATTGACCTAATTTCAATAAAAACTATTTTAATTTAAGAAGATTTAATTTAAGATTTCTACAGAATAATACAATTCTAAATTTGTGATTCAAAAGAAGAAAATAGAAACTTATGAACAAATTTTTGGAAACTATGAGATTCATTAAATCTGCATTATAGGTAGTGTACATAAATATATGTATATATATAAAGAATAAAACCGTTATAGTTTTAGGAAGTTTTATTTTAGTTTTGATAGTCTAAACATAATTTGAAAGTTAAAAACCATGAACTACTTAATTGCTTTATCTTTATTGAATTAATTTCTTTTAACCATTTTACGATAAAATAAAATAAAATAATGTGAAGCATTTTATATTATATTGTATTATATTGCTTTAATACAATTTTTTCCAATATTTTTTATATTTAAATTGGATTTATCATTTAATTTATTTTTCACAATTCTGCAATCTGCTTCTTAGTACTAATCAAGCTTAATTTAAATTGCTATGTCTATAAAAATTTGATATTAAGTCGTATTAGTTTATATTAGTTGAAATTATAAAGAAAAGGATTTATTGGCTTAAAAGTATTTTATAGTTCTTAATTTTTGCCATCTATAATTGATTTACTTTTAGTTTCATTGTGTTAATATATTTAATGTCATCAAATTTTATTTCCATCATCATTAAGTACTTCTCGGTAACTTATTCTAATTACTTAATATAGTAATTAAGAACTTTAAATTGTTTTCGCATAAACTGACAAAGGATAATCATACTGCTTTTTACTGCAATAAATTTTTTATATTATTATTATGAATCTTCAATATTAAGCAATAATTATATTTTTGTTGTTATAAAAAATTTTAATTTTATTTCTTAAACTTAAATTTAATATATTTTATCATAAATTTTAATTTAGTGCACGTTGGCAATTATATACGGATAATTAAACAAATAACTGTTTCTGAAGACCACTAATGATGGACATATGGTTCAAAATTTCACTCTTTCACTATTAAAGAATTAAATATTTGTGTTTAAAAATTTTTCTATCATTACCTACATTATATGTACTATTATCATTCGTACATTAACGTACGAATATATTCAAGGATCAAATCTACCACTTATCAAATTTATAAATATTATTTTATATCAATTGGCAAAAACTCAGTCCTACAGTTGATATTATAGTGGAGTCTTTTTAATTCGTATTAATTAAATTTTGTCCTCTTATCCAGATCTGTATTTTGTCTGAGTAATAAAAATATATTTCATGCCATCTTTAATTTATAATTTACAATTAGAGTTGAACACAAGATTTTTGATAATTGATTTTTTTCCTCTCTGTCTCCATTGTTTCAAGAGCCCATCTCTAATTTGCCTAGGTAATGCAAGCAGGTTACATGGTACCTTAATCTTATTATTTTCAGTTTGCATTAAAGTTCGTCTATTTACTTTAATTAAACACCATTCATCTTTTCTTTTTTTCTTTTCCCTTCTCTTCATATCCATTGGTTCTAACATATATACTTATATATATTACCATATATACTTTGGCTCGATAATACTTGCGCTACCTTTTTCTATTTAATAATGTATTGAATATTATTATTCTTATCCTTTTTCCTAACTCCTAAGCTTAAATTTTGTTATTTGGATTGCAGTATTTAAAATTTTTTCACAGGACTCCTCATACTTATTTAATGCAATTGCTCTTAACTGCAATTAATAATGCTAGCAGTGCAAATAGTTGTTGGTGTCTCAGACTTGGTTTATATTTTTTCAATTTATCAAAAACTAAAACCCCAAACTTTTTTATATGAAATTATTACATATAAAGTAACGGAAATATTTTGGATGAAATAAACCTGTTAAAGAAAATTTTATTATAAATTCATGTACTCGTTTCTTCAGCTTGTTTCCCATTTCATCAACTGACCTGCCTAGTAACTTATCAGCTCCACAAACAGATTTCTTAGTTTTATTTGGCAAAAATTGTTGTCAGTTTTGTTTTAGATAAAATGCGCATAGTCACCAAAAACAAACTACAGATAATAAACATTCATATATATATGTTTACATATAGATATTTTTACACACTTTTTATACATTATGAAAATATATAAATAAATGTTTTTTTTTTTATATTTTTAGTCTGACTGTAGGTCCTTTCTTATTAAATAATTAAACGTTTAATATGTTTTATTATACTCTATATTTCGACTCTCCGTGAGAGTCATCAGCAGGATTACGATTATAAGTTAATATGATTGAAACTACATATATGTCATCCCCTTTGTTCTACCGTCTATATTGAACTACAGTACAGTATATTCTACTACAGTACAGAAACAATGGCCCAGGAACTTTGTGCCATTGTAGTTACTAACCCAACAATACAATAGCTGAGTTAGCTCTCAATTTAATTCAAATGTATAAATTACACAGTGAAAAAAACAAATAGATTAAAATAAGCACATAACTAACGTTAATAGTGATAACAATAAAATTAAGCGAATAAAATAATAATCAAGCATTAAAAATAATTAATAATTAAATAATTCTGTTTAAACATTATTAATGTTAAAAATATTTCAACTTAAATTATTCTATATAGTAGATACATAGACAATTATATTGTATGTTCAAAAAACTTAAAAGTACTTATAAGACTATTCGAAACAACTTACCATTTTTTGTGATTAATTTAACTTATAGTTTGGTTCTATACAAAGTATATATCTACTTGCATATATTCAAAATAAATATAATTTAAACACAGTTTTTTATTTTATTATCGATGACAGCAACAGATGATTTATATAATAGTCACACCCACAGGACCTCAATTATTTTTTACATTTTTATTTGATATCTTTTCCTTAAAATTTTGAACACACATAGCTTCTGGGAACTTTCAGTAAGCTATAGGCAAAAAAAAAAAAATTCATACAACTATAGAACACTTTTGAACTTGTAGGTGCGAAATATAACGTTAAAGTAATTAAGAAAGCCACTTAGAACAAGCACTCTAATAACTTTAACAACTTTCAACTCCCAGAATATAAAGTTGTAGTTAATTAAAAAATTGCCTAATGCAGCTCGTCATGAAATCGTGGTAATAAAATAGTTTAATATACCAGTACTCCAGCAATACACGAAAATATGATTATTAAACTCCAAAAGTTGTACAAACAAAAACATATCTGCTGTGTTTAAACTTATGCTTGCGTCCACAAGATACATCCAAAAAGGTTCTATTACACTACACTCCAAGCAAGGCTTCAAGCAATTTTAACCCATTAAATGAAAATACAGCAATGTTACGAGGCTAAAAATAAAGTAGCAACTTTAGTGAGTGGGGCAATCGCCAAAGTTGCCACACAGAACAGCAATGCAAGTGGCAACACAGAAGAACCTATTGACCCTAATTTTGGTTTAACAAACAGCAAAAACAGTTGCAGACGCAACATTGTACGTAATTTAATTTATTTAATTTTGTAGCTGGTTGTTAACACTTGTCCATAAATTGTTGGCGTTACATTTTCTTACTTTATACACACCCAACAAAAAAAAAACACAAAAATACTTTAAATATTTATTCAACGTTTCAGGTATACAATACTTTTGGAATACTTGTGTTAGCACATAGGGTTTCACTAAACCAAACCCAGTGAAAAGTTTGTGGAACAAAAACGAAACTGCATAGAACAAAACTATCTCGTTTGCATTAAAGTTGACGGTTTTTTGTTTTTATTGCCTGAAAATACGAATTATCTTCGCTTTTATGCAATGCAAACCTATTAACTTTTCCCTGCTGTAGGCGCTTTAAGACGAATGTCTTCAGATAAGTATCTCTGACTCTAATAAGCACATCGTATTAAATGCTTGTTATACACTTTCATTTGTGCCCAAATATGCGTGCAATTAAACTTAAATTTAGGTCAGAAATTAACTGCCTAAAATGTATTTCAGAAATGTTACTCGGTCAGTTGATCGATCATCCTAAATGGAAAGTAAGCATAGCGTTTACTTTCCTTAAGCATAAAACTTTGTTTTGTTTAAAATTTATTTTAAAATTGAAATTAAAATAATTAGACCATTACATCTGGTACAAAAAATATTAAAAAAATTAAATATTTAAATAATTAAAACGCTTTCCAAAAATAAGTAAAAACGATTATATGAAGATTGCTTTAAATTTAATATAACTACAAGAACTTAAAATTTAAAAATGCTTAAGAAGTTTGGGATTTAAAATATTTTTTTTATGTAATTAAATTTTTTTTATTACATTGTTTATGTATGCTTGGAAAAAATAAACAAAAACATTATTTTAGTTATCTGAAGTTATGGTTCTCAATAAAGGTATAGAATGTCAATAAAAATGCCAATAATAAAAATGTTAAAAAATTCAACATTAACATTCCGCATTACTGTTAAGCACTCTGTTAGCATTTTTGTATCGGGTAGTCAATAGCTATGATGACCTTAATAAATATTTTTGTTAATGCTGTAATAAAACGCTTTCCTTAACCAAAAACAATTTCCGTGGTAAGGTACATAAGTATTACCTATGTAATAAGATTATTATTGCTTAAATAGCCATATATATGTGATAAAATGGTTTATTTCAGATATGAATAGAGCTATAAAAATATGGCTTCGGTGTTCTACAAGTAAAAATTCATTTTTCTTAATTTTTACTACTAATTACATTGAATTACAATAAATAAAATAATATATATTACTTAGTATTAATTAAAATTAATATAATTAAACGGTTTTGATTATTTTATGATCTTACAAAATTGTAAAAAATTCCTTCATCATCATCCGTGACTTTACAGTCTATGTAGAACGTAAGCATTAGCAACATCCTTCCATTCTTCTCTGTTTTTTGCTTTTGTTTTTCAATTTTTTATGTTCATTTCTTCTAAATCCTGCTGCTTACTGTCTTTCCATCATTTTCTTAGTCGCCCTTTTATTCTGCTGCTTTCTACTTCGTTCTCATAAATCTTAAGCGGTACTCCCATATCCGGCATTCTTATTACATATCCAAACTATCTTAATCTCTGCTTTTTCATTAATTTCTTGGACAATATTCCTTTACATAAGTTTATTTAAAATGAGGAGTATAAAGAGTAATTTTTGCAGAATATTTATATATGCAATGCTTCGCGATAGTTTTTTATGATATATTTCAATGATTCTTCAAAAATATTCTTTTACAGAAATTTGCCTTCAGCAAGCTATTTATTTACTAAATAATCTTATTTAAAATAAATGAAAAATTTTTGAAAAATTAGGACATTTCTAATTCGTAACTGATATTGGAATGAATTATAACTTAAAATTCGTTAATGACACACACATCTAAAGTAAACTATACCTTTAAGAACTCTAATCTGCTATCGTTGCAATGCTATTAGGTTTATACCTAATAGCATTTATATGCAGTCTAATCTTATATCATTACTATTGTAGTACACAAATCTAGAACCTATATAACCGATGTGCAGTCTCGATCAATTCTCGATATACAGTCTACATAAAAAAGCTACCACTTTAATTTTAACATGTGTACCTACTATTAATGAGAAGTCGTAATAGCTATTGTTCCTTTCTACCATAGATAAGTAGAGCATTATATTTAGTAATATATATTAAGATTGTTTAGAGTTCATAAAAAATCCCTATTAAAATTAACACTAATCAGATTATAACCATATTTACTTATACACAAGCAGCAGTTTAAAATCAAACATGTCCCTCTGTTTTTAAAATAGACGATCTCAAAATTCTAGACAATATAGATAGGATTTCAGTTTCCTGTGGGAATACATTCTGTTTCTGATTTAGAGCTGATTACATTCTGTAGCTACAAAATCATTTATTATTTGTAAATATATGAGTCTCTTCTGTTTCTATAGTTCATATTTATTTTGCAAATTGCTTGAAATTATTTTACTACAATGTATATAAAAAAATTAGTAGCACAAATTTCAAACTAAATCGCTTGAAATATAATAATATATTTTAACAGTTTAAGGTCAAAATTGAAAATATCTCATCCACATATTTCCAAAAGTTATTTATTTTAAATTTTTTTATGAGTTCAACATAAAAATTTTCTAATAAAACTTTGACCCATTAAATTGTAACGATACAACCCTAAGATAATATATTTACCAGTAAAATTTTATAAAAAGAGATTTGTCTACATATTCTTCCGAGTTGTTAATTTAAAACAATTTAACTATTTGTTGTTATACTAAAAGTAATGGTATAGGTTATATTATAATAATAAAACTATAACAATAATAAGCGCTTTTAATTTTTAGTTCATATGCAGGAATATTTAACATTTTGCTTTAACATTAGCTATGTTATTAACACAAACCGAAAAGGCGAAAGCCACTTAGGATAGTAAAAAATTAACACTTTTTTGTTATATTTGCGAAATTTATGTATAAACGTATATATAACAAACGTATATAAAAAAATATTTTTTTTTCATATTTTGTTAAAGTATGCAAACAAAAATAAAAATAAAAATTAAATTATATATTTAAAAATAATGACTAAATCATTTGATGTATTTTATATATTTTACTAAAAACTTTTACATGAAAATTAAACATAAAGCATTTTAATCGATTTTGAACAAAATCAGGTTTTGTAACCTTTCAATACATATTTATTTAAAAGTTATTACCACCTGCAGGCCACAATGGGTGGCATTTAATATATATGCCAAAGAATAACAGATTCCAATAAGCAATAACAATTGCTATTGTATAATATTGCATTTATTGTTGCGCTTCAAAGCAAAAAAGATGTTGCATTAATCAACTAATAGCACCAACAACAACAACACCAACGACTAATATGAAAATAGTTGTAATTACAATATATGCGCTATAAAGCACGTTTTTAGGATGGGCCAAGCAGCCACTCCAATGCAAGACCCTAAAGCAACGGGACTTGTGGTGCAACAAAGCGTGCACACCACAATCACTTCCTAAAAAATAACAAAACCAAAGCAAAAAAAAAAGAATAAATACTACAGACCTATACACGAAGGTTTTTCTACATTTAACATGCTGAACCTAGTAGTATGTGGAATAAATTAAAAAAAAAAAAGAATGTATCTTATAGATGCACTTGTGCATTAAACTAATTCAAACTAAATTTAAGTATTAACTCATAACGCAGCGTTTAAATTATCAACACACATGCTGTGCTTATGCTTATTAGTTTTAATGCTGAATTAAGTTTAAACTTTAAACCAATTTGAAATGGGTTTGGTGCTACCATCAAGTGGAACTGGCCTAATAAACAAAAAAAAAGTTAATAGTTGTATAAAAAATGAATCTACAATGCTGTCTTATTATTATATGTATTATGTTTTTGTTAAAGAGTAAAATTATGTTTGCATTTAAACTGTTTTATTATTTTTAAATTGTTTCTTTTTTTTTATTATATCTGTTCACATCGTTGATGCCCATTGCAAAAAGTGTTAAAAAGAAAATGCCAGTACATGCCTACTTTGCTTCCGTTCAATGATCCCAGTTTGGCTTCCCGATATGCTAGCTTCAATGTTGTTGCTGTCAAAAACATGTTAATGAACCCTGGATGAGCAACTAATAGTGCTGGAATTAGATGTAAATTGCATTGTGTGAAAAAATTGCATGCAACAGAGGCAGGAGTTAATAACACTTTGAATAATTGCATGATAGGGTGACCAAGATGATTCTATGTATTGCATGATCATATTGAAACGGACCATAACAATTGTTGTAGTAAACAATAAAAAATGTAACATATTGGATTGATTTCAAGAGAAGTTTAATATAATTGTTTTTAAAGATTCATCTATTGTTGTATTCAAATCAAAGCAGATAGGGATTAGAGTTAATGTACGTAACAGAGATCGATATTAATGCTTTCATGAAAAGTCAGTATGGAATACACTATCTAAATGCGAATCATGTGTGACATGATACGAAATAGCTTGCTTCGTAAAAGACAACAAGCCTTTTTAAACAGCAGTGAATGATTTTCACAGCTCCTTTCCAGATGTGCTATTTCCTGCTGGATACAAAAGTGTGATAAGAAATTACCAGCATTAAGTTTTGTGTATGGTACTATGTATTAAGCATTTAAGAAATGTTAGGGATATTAAAATGGTTTGCAATTAACTTTCATAACTCGAACTTCTATAATTCGAATTTTCTATAACTCGAACTAAAAAGAGTGCAACAGGATTTTAGAGAGCAAATTGCATACAATTTTGCTTCCATAACTCGAACTTCTATAACTTCAATTTCCCTACAACGTGCCAATAAGAATATGAAAAAGGGCATTCTATAAGTCGAATTTTCGTTTAAAGTATGAATCCATTTTGATGTTAGGGGAAGTCCCTTTTTCCAAACCAAATGTTTAATTTTTTTTTTCTTATATTGTTTCTTTATGCGGATGCCAGTCGCTGACATTTGTGCAAATGCATAGACTTGGCATTTTTTCCGCCGAATATGACCTCTGAATTGCAATCGGTTGATCAGGGAGTAATTCAAAATTTAAAGTATAACTATCGCAACAGAATCGTAAAAGAAGCACTAAAGCGTATAGAACTAACTCTCTAATTCGAAGTCTCTATAAGTCGAACTTTTTCTTTGCAAAATGGTACTTCGAATTATGAAAGTTTGACTGTATAATATTTGCAAAATTATAAAATTTTACATGAAAATCATTTACGAAATTTTAGTTTTCTATTATAGATGCTTCTACAAACGTTCACATTTCAATAGAATAGTTAAAAAAACAGAATGACATTTCTAAAATCTTTAGAATTTATATTGGAATGTGACAATAAAAAATATATAATTAATTAAGTTCCATTTAAAATCCTATAGAGAGATTTCAAAATATCATAGTTTCCATTAAAATAAAAATAGTCACTACTGTCACTTTGACGTTGAAATCAAAATTTTATTTATATAATATATAAAAAGACATTATTTTTGAAAGGCGTAGAAGTCCCTACAATTTAATTTATTCAAAATTTATGTGTACGTTTTATTACTTCTTGTAATAAAAGATATTACTTCTTTAATGTGTTTTTTGCACATAATAGATCTTTTAGGTTGGGGTGCATTTATAGCCTATTATTAAATAATAATATGTTTTTTGATAATGTCATTTGTATAATAAATTGTGAAAGAGGCAATTCATTACAAAATCATTATAAATATATTGAATTTGATAAGCATTACTAACATTTCTTTTCGATTTTATGTTACTTTCCAACAAACACAATTAAATGTATAATTAAGAATTATAAATTTTATTCTTAGGAAATAAATAAGAAGTTTATGAATTTTTTTTTGATTTTGATTGCATTGATTTTCACATACACGTATGAGGTTCAACTATTAACCATCTTAACATATCTTGACACTCATCAGACAATCTCTGTTATCGTTCAACAACGATTTGCATGTGCGGAGAGTTAAAATGTTAAATAAAACTGAATTAACATTTTCTTCTTTAATTAACAAAATGGAAATTCGCGTTTGCGTGCTCAGCTATGGAAAATTATTGTTTTAGTTTGTATGAATATTTTTATTTTTCATATTTGAAATTATTTTTCTAATTAAAATGTGGCAAATTCTTTCAGGTGTAACGTTAACATGAATAACTTCTGACTACATCTGCTACATTGCATTAAAATTATTTTCATATGTACGCAAGCTTATGAAAGTACAAACATATCCGCTCACATTAAAGATAAAAGTATGACTTGTGGTTAGGCCAGAGTACTCGTAAAGCAGCAAATCTGTCTGTCTGTAAAGTTAGCGATTTTGGTTAATTTATGCGCCGTTTTAGAACATTGCGCACACTAACAATAATTGCAAGTGAATAATTAATAAGAAAATCATCACACATATGCCGGCTATGAATGTAGATGATGTTGGTATGATTGCCATTAGAAATGATGAAAAATACCACCACGAGCAGTTGGAGCTTCTTTAGTCCAAGTTACACAAACATAAACAGTAAAGTTTAATAGTTGCAACTGCAGTTATTTCGCGCGCTTTTAACTGCCACTTCCAATTCAAAGCCCCCAGTCGCCGTTGTAGGCGCCAACGCGGGAAAACATCCACATTTCTTCAGAATTCTAAGGAAATGTGCAAAACTTGCAGTTAAATGAGCAGTAATAGATTTTTAGCAGATTTGCTTCTCCGTACTAAAAATATGTTTGTTTAGAATTTAATAATTTGTCGGTAAGTTGGCAATAAGACGTTAGTATGCTTTTTGTTAGTTTAATATATACAATAAAATTAAATAAAATTTGAAATATTTGATATTGTTTTTTTTTTTAGTATATCACTTTCATTTATGTTTTTGATATTGATCGCTTATTATTTTAAGTTATCAGACATCTCACAAAATATATATGAACTGAAAATTATATTCCTGGTACTTGCAGTCTCAAAAAATTATTTACAAATCGTTAAATGCAAGAATTATTTCCAAGACTACTGATTTGGCAATACAGTTGTATGATCAGCCAAAAATTCAATTAATTAAAATAATATAAAATGAATTTTCGTTGTTGTAGTTCACTACTGATCGAAAAACCTTGTTCAAAATTATATAGTAATTTTAATAATTATTATAATAATAGTAACAACTCAGAAATAAAATACGGTTGAAGATAAATTTATTTTTTTAACACGCATATAAATAAATAAATATTTTTTTGCAAAATAGCATATTATTATGTTACATTATTATTATATCTTGGGGTTTTGCACTGTGAACTTGAGATCTGTTATGCCCCCATCGTGGATTCAGAGTAATTCTCCAAGTTCTGCTTCATCAATAAATAAAATTTTTTTGCAATAACATTGTCTCTCCCTTTATCAAATTAAAGAACATTAATAATCATGCAGAATGATAACAAATACAAATTGAAGAAGGAATGAATAAATATCTTTACTTTAAAAACTTGTTTTGAGTTTTTAGTATCTTTACTTTAAAACTTACAAGTTTTATCAGAGTGTTTCCAGATTTGTAAGCTGATAGTTTTAATTACAAAGTTGCAATACATATAGCAGAATTCGTTGCTAACGCCTTATTCAATGAAATAACTTTCTATCTGATCTGATAGCTTCTAACAATCTCAGAAAGGAAGGGAAGAAGATTTCTAGTCACATATTTTAATTATTCCCAAAATTATACAGGATGAAGATATTGTGGTAGTAAAGCTTGAACGCTGCTTAGATAATTCTCAACAAACTTTTTCTAGCACTTGCTAGACAGATGGAACGTCTTCTGCTGACTTGGGAGCTATTCTAGTATGAAAGATCCATTAAAGTCTCAGTACCCTATACTTGTATTGTATTGAATTTTACGTTGAACGTATTTAATGAGATAATTCAGTTAAACATATTTAGGTATTTTTATAACATAATTTATTCCTTTACACATCCTAAAGATTACTGTATTTTTAGATAAAATAATTTATTCATTTTCGTTAATATTATTTTAAAAACTTTAGGTACTTTGTTACTTTTGTTGCTATTAAACTTTTAATATTCATCTAAATCGCATACAATTGACCCAATCAGGTTATACATGATGAATATGAAAATGCGATTTATTTTTCTTTTGCATCTTATGGAATTCTATATTATATCTTATTGCGCATTTAATTAATCATAAATTTATTTATTATAGATGTATTTAATTCAAAATAACATACTCAGAAATTATTCGTTTTTAGTGCTATTAAAGTAGTATAGAACTATTTTTCCATTAATTCTATTACCAAAGAAAGACATTACTAATGTTCATTGTGAGAGTTTACAAAAGATAATAAAGAGTACTCACTATGTACCATATATATATACAATAGTTTGAAGCCTCATAAATAACTTATTAAATATATTTTTAATTACCCTGAGTTTTCTGCATGTACACTAACACAATAGGCCAATAGGCCAATAGGTCTAAGTGGATACCCTAAAGATCGCCGGTATAACATAATCTAAACTATTTTTAATTCATTTTCTTAATAACTGAAGGCGTATCTAATTAATTGACAAATGATTTGTTTTATTGTACAAATATATTCCTAGTTCTAACAAGTGCAAGATTTGTTGAAATATATATTTAATATCTCCGTCTTGCAATATATTATGTTAGATGTAAAAATATATTTTTAACTACATAATCATAACTCATATAATAAATTCACTTATATGAGTGCGTTATAAAAATTACAATATCTTGAAGTACTGTTAAATATATTAAATAGAAATATTATGTTTATAATAAAAGATTATCTAATTACAACTGATAGCCGGCACAAGCTAACTTCTATTTTTTTTAATGAACTTGTATTCTATGCATGTTCTGTTATGATATCAAGTTCTACTATTGTTTACGGAATTATTAATCTTTTTGTTATGTTGTGGAAACGTAGTAAATAGTTTTTTATATCTTTTTTCTTTTCTTTCCTAGACTTTTTTAATTTATATTCATTCATAGCAACTAATTCACTCACCGCTGAAAACGGTTCTCAACTTTACATAACAAAGTCGCAATATTTAATAAAAACTGCCTTTATTATTAAAGGTTGTTAACTCAGTGTACAGATATTTTTAAATGTGATATTCATATATCAATACAAAATCATGCGAAAGGAAATAACTGTGAAATTTAAAGTTAATTTGTATTAATAAAATCAATTCTTAACTAGAATTTAAGAACAGTTACCCATAGTTACTTTTAGTTCAGAACTTTAGTGTGCCTCCTAATATATAGGTCAACATGAAAGTTATGATTGGATTATTTTTGATATGATAAAAGTATTTCTTATTTAATAATGTATTATGTTTAATGTTATTCAACAATAAAAGCTTGACATATAAACCAAATTTTAAAGAAAAACCTGCCAACCACTTAAATCACATTTCATCATGTTTAGTTTAAGTTAAACTAAAGAAAAAGTAAATATTTGCACATTAAATGAATTCAATGTATACGAAACTATTAATATATCATTTATTTATAACTAAAAATATATTATGTGGTCTATAAAAGTCATTGTCATGAGTTCATAGTTAAAATATATTAAAAATGTAACTGATTTATAGTATAATAATAATATTACTACTACTGGATACTACATATATTGTTAAATATTGAAATGAAAATATATTTCAAAAACATATTAATTTGAAAAGTCAAGTAGGAAGATTAGTTCACATAATGTTAACTGCAAGGATTGATCAAATATGTCAAAGCAGAAGTTACTATTTATATTTTGAGCATTGGCAACACTGATTATTGTTAGGTGTCATCTGACGTTTCCATATAAAAGTTTGACATTTTTAAACGTTATCTACCTTAGCCTGTTAAGTAAGTAGTGCAAAGTAAGATATGTACAAAAAATGTCTTATTATTATTACATATAAATTATAATATATCGGCACTGATTAAAACAATGATCTTATTTTATAAAGAATTTATTTAATACATTTAAAATACATACATTTTTCAAAAATATATGAAAACATTTTTTTTCATAAATTTCTTTTTATCAGGTGTTTTAATAACTTTTCTGCACTAGGTCTCCTACATACTTAGTTCGCTACTGCTAATATAGCACCGATAGCAGCTACATCCAGAAAATTATAATAAAAAAACTGCCAATATCATCTATTAAAATAATTAAACAGTAATAAAAAAAATATTTGCCATTTTTTACCCCAAGATAGTGTTGAAGCCCATATATTTGGTAACAACAATCCGATACGGCGGATACTTTTTATATCAAACAAAATATGTAAATATTATCAGACAGTTAATTTGCTTTAAAATACTTGAGTTCAATCCAGAAACCATTGAGAACGGTTTTTTACTACTACTTCTTTTTGTTCGAGATATTAACGCTGTTTAGTAATTCGCTTCTTTAGGTGTCTAATCGGGAAATAGATTAGACAGGGAAATAGCAAAAAATTGCAAGCTAAATAAGCAAATTAGATAGAGTGTCTCATAAAGTTATTCGGAGCCTCTGAATGATCTGGACATACTGTTAGCAGTATTTAAATATCTGTTGAAATCTTCCCAAAGGTACACTTTTTGACAAATTTGAACGAAAAATTATATCAAAGCACTTCTTATAGTATGATATTAATAGTTTCCGTAATAGTGAGCTAAATACAAAGTTATATGCAATCTATGAGATAATATAGTTGATGAAGTTCCTATGAATAACAAAGTGACATTTAAAAAGAAATAAATCAAGAATTATCTTATATTATATTCACATCCGTGTCTTGTAAATAGTTATAAATTTTTGTGGTAATTTTATTTTCAAATATTTCATTTTCATAATATATTATTCATATAATTTTTCAGTATTTTTCAAATAATATTAATAGTTTTCTTTTTCGAATATTCCTATATCACTATCTTGCGAATAATGTTAATGATGCTTTCTTTTTTTTAAATATTCATATTAAATTTTTATATTTATTCTAAGCTAAGAATTCTTAACAATAATTGGTATAGTTAAACAATTTTATTTTTTGCTAAACGATTTCATTGAAATATCTGAAGTAATTTCTTTTTCTGCATTTATTTCTCAAAGTATGCGAGAAATAAAAAACTATCCATTTATTTCAAGTTATTTACATTCTCCAGCTTTACAAAATGTTGCTGATATAATAAAGTCATTACTATCTGTGGTACACAAGTTTCAGTTGTTTACAATTTTATTGACAATGTTGTAATATAATACCATTTTTTTATAGCATGGATGTACTGAGAATGCATATCATTCATCTCAGTATGAACACTAGTATCACCTTCAGTGCAAACTCAAAGCAATACTTGACGTTACGTGTTCTATTCATTAAATTCTTCAAGATCGAATTAAAGCATCATCTTACAAGCAAGTGTTATTGGCAATATTGATATGTAATTGGTTTGAACACTTTTTGAAATTAAGTTTGCATACATGAAAACTAAACTAATACAGCTTATTTATCTTCATCTAGTGCAGCACAGAGTGAGTGCAAGCAACTTTTCGCTGGAAATGCAATGCTAATTTGCATATTTCCTTGAATACTTTATAGTCAAATGATTTTCATCATGTTGTCACCGTGTCATATAAAATCTTAAATGCAAGGAGCGTTTTAGCGTATTTAATTAACGAACTGAATTCTATGTAATTTATTAACATTTATCTACATTGTTACTCAGTGATGTGCAGACCTAAGGAGTTGGTTAATTGAAATAAATTGCCAACTCTGTTGACATACAACGTTTTCCTAGTGTTTATGTGTTGTATATTCAATTTAGTTAAATCGATTATGATTTTAATATTTATACACAATATTTCTAACAGGTTTATTATTTATGCAATGGAGTCTTATATACGCGCATCACTTGATCTATGGAAAAATCGACTACATAACATATGGTGCGATATTATTTATTCGGAGTTAAAGTCAATTAATGCTTTTGCTTCTGACACAAGAAGTTAAATTAATAGATATTTTTATACCAGCTGACAATATTTACAAGAAGACACAATAATCCTGAACTACTGACATGCAGTTAACAAATTCCGAAGATTTAATTTCTTGCAAGCAGAAATTTTAATTACTTCTGATTACGATCCATAAATGCAACAAAAGAAGAACTGCACTTTGCCTAGTTAATTCAACACACATAAAAAAGAGGAATTGAAGTAGCTGCAGGGGCACTAAATATGCACTAAAAATTGGTAACGAATTATAGACGTTCCTCATCATTAAAAGTGTTTGTTAGGGGTTTTTAAAATTTATCTATTGGGCCATGAAAAATATTGTTTCTCAAATGCAAGAGATGCGGCAAGAGATTTTTAACGCTTCCAGCTGGCGAAGTAGTTGTCGTAGAGGTAGGTTTTAATATTGTTAACGAGCTATTTTACGCCTGCCTTTTAAATTTTACCGGCAATAAAAAAATTTTACGATACTTGAAAAGCATAAAAACAATATGTGTTATAAATTTAACACATAAAAAAAAGTTACACTGTTTTGCAGCGTAGCAAATAAATGCTAAATGGGAATTTATTTGCACTTATAATGTTGAGTTGCAGTTAAAGAACCATTGCAGTTCATTTGGAAAACTTTCTGGAAAACGCATAAAGCGACTTGTGAAATTGCATAAATTCCGCTACTTACTGGTTCACCACCTTCTATGGTAATACAAGTCCTGACAATCAAATTGCTAGATGCACATCAACTTATAATTGCGGGTCATTAAACATGCGGATGATGGCATTTGTTTTAAACTCGTTTCAATTTTGTATTTCGTATCTAAACACCACTTCGACTTAGTTAATATTGTTAATTACACATGAAATCACAATGCATGCTCAAGTGTATTGTATGTCCAGTGTACCAGCGCTACAAAATCTTAAGAAATCCAGTTTAAGACAGCAACTGTCATTAATATCCGTTAGTCCGCTGGTTACACGTTTGATTGGACACAAAGATACGCGCTTTTATTTGCTGTAGAATTCATGTTCAAAGTGTGTATTATGAAGTGCAGAACATTATCATTCTGAAGCTGTTGAATCTTAGTTACAAGTGTTTCACATTTAACACTGCTTTTCTGCGAAATTCCAATTCAGTTCAACGAGTGCCGTATTGCGCTTGCGGCGCAAATTAGGCACAAGCTAAATCACTCTCCTGAGTTATTACAAAAAAAATTGTCGCCTAAAGATGTTTCACTGTTAATCATTTTATGTTTAGATTATCTACCAAATGTCTCGCAAGCATCTTATCAAGCGATGTGGTTATTGATTGCAACAATTGCTTCTGTTCACACGGAATTCTCTGATTTCAAACGGCACACTAATTTTACGTAGAAGGAGACCTCACATGTTAATATGAAAAAAAAAATAAGTTAAATTCAAAAATAAAATATAATAATATTAATATTAATGATCTGTTTTAATAGAGATATTATGATAAGTTAGTAACATCAATTGTATAATAAAACTAAAAAAGCAATGTTTAGGTATGTTGTTCGGCATCTTATTCTCTTCAGTTTTTACTTTGCCAGTTTTTATTAAAAAATTAAAACAAAATTTATTTCAATTTTGAAAATTTTAATAAAATAAAAATGAGATCTGACAAATAAAGAGGTAGGTCTAACAATGTAAACCCGAATTCAAAAATGTTTACTGTAACAAATATCAAAATGTAAGTTATGTTTCATCAAGATACTTAATAAAAGATACTTATTTATAATTAGTGAATGTTTTTAGGCAATTGTTTAGTACCAGTTATTATGGTATATACCAGTAATTGAGCAGCTCCTTTTGAAATAATCAATTAGCCATACCAATATATAATAACTGTGATGTTAGAGTTTATTTTCTTCAGAACTGTTTTTTCAGCTCTTCAAAAATTTGGGAATTATTATCACTAGATGCACATCGAATCAATATAAACCACAAAAAGTAAGGTACATATTCAATAAGTTGTTCCAAAAATATCAGAATATCCAAACTTAAAAAGCCATCTGAGTGTCTCTGATCTGCCACCCAGAGCAACCTGTCGCATACATTTTTTATAAATGATTTCTTACAAATCTTATTTTAATATAATATAATCTATAATATAATGATGACTCCAGTCTTAAAAGTGTTTTTGAAGTGATAATTCATAATTAAAAAGAATTGCTATAATATAATGATGACTCCAGTCTTAAAAGTGTTTTTGAAGTGATAATTCATAATTAAAAAGAATTGCTTCCTTTAATAATGATAGTTCGATCACGACGAAAGCACGACTTATGAAACTTCTACCCCTAAAAGTATTCCCGAATTAAAAATAATAATAAAAATAAAAAGAATAATAAAAAGAATCCCTTCTCTTAGTTATGATAGATTGATAATGGCGAGGGTACGACATTGGAGTTTCTACTCCTAACAGTGTTCTGGGACTGGGACTAATATTAATGATAGATCGATAATTGTATTATGATTATTTCATTGAAGACCATTTTATTTTTTCTGCTCGTCAGTTTGTAGAAAAGTTAAATCTTCTACCCCACTTCATGACTATGCCAAGGATTGTCCTACTGCACCCCTTACTAGCTATGCCCATGATACTTATGTTTAGATCTTTATGCTATATTTTCCATATGTAATGAAGCGACTTAGCTAATAGTCTCAATAAACCCTCTGATATTCTTCAAGGATCACCCAACATCAAATAACGCACTTTTTCGATATTTCATCCGTGATAGTCAATTACTGATTGTTCTGAGCTGCTACGATCATGTTTAATGTCACTCACACAGGTTTAAATTTTTATTAAATAAAACTTTAAGTACAATGAAAATTGAAAGTCTTAAATGGATACCTCTTTTAACTGTGCAGCGCTGTTAGTTCACAGTCTTAAGTGCTTCCTTTTCAACTGACATTACTAGTTATTAGGAACTAGTCAAAAGAGCTCTATATACTATAATACTATATTTATATACCGATATATACATATATTAACACATATACTATATACCGATCAGTCAGTTTATTCACCGAACGGAAAAAAAATGCATTGTAATTCATCGTACGCATTTACAAAAGCACCGATTTTTTATTTTTATATTTTTAAACGTATAAATCAAATATTTAAACTATTCGTGGATATTCTGAGTAGCAAAATTGCAGTAAAAAAATATCTACAATGGCCACAGTACTCCCCTAGGAGTCTAGAACTTCACTAATTTCTATCATTCATGTGCGTTCATGTTCTTACGCTTGGTAAGCCTCGTACGAGTAACTGTTTAAGGCAATATATTTTAATTTTCAGCAATAGATTTTATATGAAAATATTCACTAAGCACATGTTTTAAAATATTGCATACACAATGTGGAACGCAAAATAGCCATTAAAGCCATAAAACGTATCTAAGTAGATACCAGCATCGGTACGAAAATGCCGCATTAAAATTATTTAAAAATTTTCTGCTTAAATAAATCACGTGCGAAACGAAATGTAAATCATATGCATATTTCGAGCACCGAAGCGTTAAAGTATCTAGTATCTAGTATCTGTTGCTGAAATAGAATTGAATAGAAGCAATAAATTTCAAGATTTGTGCTGTTGCTGTCAGCGAAATCAAACTCGATTTGTAAGAGACTTAAGCAGTTGAAGCGCAGCTAGGCGGTATTTATGTTTTATGCAACAGGTGAAAAGCTATGAGGAGAGACTAATAAAATAAATATTCAACTTCAAATACTAATTTGTAATATATTCTTGTCTAACTGTAACACCATTAATTTTAAAATAAACAAAGAAATATTACATCAAAGTATTTTTGGTAGGAGAATTAATATACATATTACAGCACCATAAAATTCGTAAAAAAATTTTTTTTAATAATTTATTTATAATAGCAAATATAACAGAAAACAAGTTGTAATTCAAGCCAAAAGATACGCCTGCCAATTGGTTCATTGGTGCCATAATCGCCATGTACAGCCATGTATCTTTCAGTTGTGCTACCTCAGCGTACACTGCACTAACTGCCACACAAATTTACAACAAATTTTATATTTACGGGCCTAATTGTAGGTGTAAGCCAACATCATCACGGCTATTCCGTTTATGAGTGGAAAGGCAATTTGGTTGGCACCAGCTAGCAAATTGTTGTGATATGCTCACCGATTTGTATCTGAGTTTCCTTCCTAACTAAGACACAATAATTTCCATTTTTCTGCATTTAATTTTTACTCGGATCGGCTAGCACCGAAGCATGATATTGACTGGCTAAGCAGCGATCTATAGTTGTGTGTATATTTCTTTTCCATTGGTTTTGACTTTGACTTTGGCTTTATAACATTTAAGGCATAAAAGCCTGTTGCATTATTTATATATATATTTATTTTTTGTGCTTGAAATTGTTGCCGCAAATGCCTTGTGAGGATTTCGTGGTTGGCATATTATCGACTAGTATCTGCAATCTCAAAAAAACACTTTTTGTTGTTTTATGACACATTGTTTTCTAATAGTTCTGAAGGTCACTTGCACATTAGTAGGTTAAATGCTGCAGGATCTGTGTATATCTATAAACTAAACTCCTTAACAGTGTTTTTTTCATTTATAAATAAAGTTAAATAATTTATTTTGATTTAATATATAAATCAATATAATATATAATCAGTATAATATATAGATTTCAAGGCTTTGTCATATAAAATTGATTTATTTATTTAATACTACAGATATTTCCAGATATTTTTTTTTTACCAAATTATATAATTTATTTTTTAAAATAACAAATAAACAAATATAAATAAAAAAATATTCAAATATTGAGGCTAATTTGTATCTTAAGGATTCAAAATATAATCAAAAAGTATCTTGTATCTTATTTATCTTGGCTAGTATTTTTTGCAAATTTGATATACTTTTAATAGTGTATGTATAAACTGTCGATCAAATGACACATACATAGTTACAAGCAAGTAAACAAAGAATACGCGAATGTGTTATAATATGTACATATAATAATAATATGTATGTATAATATGTAATATGAGTTGTTATGAGGCCAAATGTTAGGATTAGTATATACAATTGTATACTGTTTTGATATTTTCTGTTGTCTTTGATTTTTAAAAGAAATAATTGATTATTAAAAAAATATATATTTTACTTAAAATACATTTCAAGCAAACAAATTATATTTTGTGTTACAATTAATAAGAAGCAGCATTAAAGGTTAGTACTCAACAAGTGTCAATTCTTTTAAAGGTAACAAAAAGTCCACAATTGTCTTCCATAAACAGATGTTATTATATTGTAATATATTTTCTAAAGATACCAAGATATATTCACATCTTTAATATAGTTCCGTTTTTGTCTTTTTAGTTTGGTCTCAGAGTTTTTTACATACAAAATGATGTCGGTTATAAACTCACACACTTGTTTTTGATGTTAGAACAGTTCCTTGTCTGTTTGTTTCAATAATGTAAGTATATTTTTGATTATTTAAATATTTTTTTTAATTAACGCTCTTCGTCCTTCGTCAATTTTTAGATAAATAAGAAGTTTTGTATATATGAATGACAGAGAAATATATATTTATTATTTAAAAACGTAAATGATAACTATCTTACAAGTTCTTGACTTCAGTTAAATTACTAAGCAGCCTAAGGTTATCATTTTAGCTTTAGGCACTTATTCATATTAGGTGTACAGAAAAGTAATGTGTAACTCAATTAGAGCATAGTTAAGTTATATTAAGTAAATTTTTTTTTAATTTTAATTTTTAATTTTTTATGTACATAACACTAAAGCAATTTACTTTAATGTTTTTTAATTACCAGGAACTAATTCATATTAGAAGTGTTACAGTAATAGCTTCTATATTAATGTATAATGCCAGTTATTGTACAAAAACACACATTCTGCATTTATAAAATATATTCACATAATACATAAAAGGCTATTTCAGAACAATTTAATTAAATTGCAGTAAAGTTATTTTTTAATTTTACGAAAATGTCTTGTTTATTTTTCATTAAGGAGAGAGAGACTTAAGCAACAAACTTGTACACAGATCATAACAGGGCTGTAAATAAAAAGTAAATATTTAACATTTTCTGTAGCTGTGATAATGTGAAATGACATTTCTGTTATTGTCGAAGTGTTGATTTTACTTATTATTATAGTAATTTTCTTCTTTTCTTAATGTTTAATAGGTTAATATTAATTTTCTAACTGTATAACAACTACAATTGTTACTTGATAATCATAACAAAGTGATTATAACGAGACTTTTGCAATTCTTTCGCCTCCGGCTATTTAAAATCATTAGCTTCAGCACTCATAATAGGATAATATCAATTATGGTATAGCTTCGGAAAAGTGACAACAGTCGCACTTTCCATGCGACAGTTAAGCCAATAAATAAAACAACAAAATTACGACAATTTTCTAAAGTACAATTAAGCCGTTACGCCTCAGCAAATGTCACGAGCATGCACAACCGACAGCAGAACATTGAATAAATACTAGCAAAAGAAAATGAGTGGAGAAAGAAACAAAACGATGTTTGAAGAAGCATTAGAATTATGATATTAAATGCTTTCTGGCATTTTACTACATTGTGCATTCTTTTGAATTATTATTTTAATGAAACAAAGTTGACATAGTTTTCACGTATTAAAAGCGAAGAGAAAGGAAAAAATTACAAAAATTTTTGAGAACTGATACTCGTAGCAGCTAGAAATGACTTTATTATTTATTAAATTTATTAGAAACAAAACATACAGAACTTTTATAACTAACTGTCAATTCAGTTACAACAAGTTGTTGTTGTTTTTAAAAGAATTGTTTAGTTTGTTGTTTGTTGCTGTCATTAAGAAAGCTTCTGTTTTCGTTGAGTTTTTAATGTCATTGAATTGAAAGTGTTGGTTGGCATTACTGTTTACAGTTTTTATGTGTGGGTTTATTTATTGACTAAAATAAATTAATAATTGACACAAAATTGTTATTTAAAATTCAATGAACAATAAAATAGGAACAAAGTGTGTTTAATATATTTTTGATTAGTGTTAAGATAAGAAAAATCCAACTTTTACATACGTTAAACATAAATTCATTTTCAATGCCTTCGTAAAGTATTGAATCGAAAATTTTTTAGTTTGAAACAGTTAGTTTTTTCACATAGTTTAGTGTTCAGTTTATATGCTTATGAATCACAAATGAAAAGGCAAAGACGGTACATCATTTTATCAGTCTTTTTATTCAACGTTTATTTATTTTTTGTTTAAGTCTTGTCTTTCCGTTTTATTTACGAATTTATATTGCATTTATGTTATTTGTAGACACTTTAGTTTCCGTTAAGTTGAATTTGTGAGCCATTGCGGCAAGCTGTCATTTAACGAAGATAAAAATGCTGTGATTCTATTGTTGCAGTTTGATATGAGTACCTTCGGGCAAGTTTGTTGCAATCAAAACCGTTAAGGAAATAAATGAACAATATTCAAATTTTTAGTTGTTTAAATAATTTTTATTCAACGAGAGAAAGTTTTTTTTTTAATACATGAAAGTATGCATTTCAAATTTTATTTATTGTTTATACTGCACCTTTTAAGAATAGTGAATATCAGTTTTAAGATTTTAATTATATTTAAATTATATATATAATATATGTTAGTAAATTTTATTAGTAATATTTTAAGAAGTAAAAATTTAATCTACTTGACACAATTGTTTATTAAACCATTAGATTGTATAAAAAAAGCTTTAAACAACAAATAACAGATATTAGTTTCATATAGTATTAATACAAGAAATATAAAGTAATACGTTTAGCTGTTAACATAGAATAAAGTTTCGCACCATCTTTCAAAACCCTGCAATAATGAATTGGGCGTATAGCTCAGTTCTTTAGGTTTATTATAATACTATCTTCAGACACACTTTAATTTCGGAAACATTTTAACTTCATCTTCGTTTCAACGAAGTTTTACGGTTAGAGCGATATTAAGAAAAATGGCCTTAATATCATTGACACGAAGGTTGAAACTAAGGAAAATTTCAAATGCAACTATGCGTAAGATAAATTTTAAACAAAAGATAAAGATAATTAAACCGGGAAAATATTTTGAAAGTAGTGCAAATTTTTAAATTTGATTGTTGAAATAAAATGTAACTTTTATTAATTTAAAATAAAGTGAAAATAATAATGCACATACAAACAAACAAAAAACGTATGATTTCCTTAATTTGGGGCAGTATGAACACTTTCGTAATTAACTTACGAAATTAAGAAAATATTTACCTATATTTACCTATTCTAAATATATGCATTTTTAATATTAAAACTGTTATTTATATAACAAAGGTGTTAAAGCAATAACACTGCTCTAATGAATATGTTTCTCAAGTAAATTCTAGCTAATAAATACATTTCGGTAAAGTTTTTATTAAATTATTTTCTAGGTTTATTGCTTAACTCAGTTATTCTGGTTCTTAGAATAATAATTAACATTATTTATTAATTTGTCTTCACAACATCCAACATTAATGAATTTTACTGTTCATTGAAAAATAAATATTGTATTTCAGAAATCGTAATATCAAAAGCTAATTTAATAATAAAATCATTTATGGCTTTCGTGATTCTAAAAAAATATTTTTTAGTCTTAGAAAAATGTAATTTACTTGCACACCAAAAAATTAACGCCCATGCGAGTCAAGTTTGCAGCTCAACTCTTTTGTTTGCTAAGTACTTTATTATATTGTATCTCAAGGAATAGAAAAGCAAGCTAACAGTAATTTCAGTATCGTACCACCAACGTTTATCAAGCTCAAAAAGAACTAAATTATGAAAGGAATGTTTACATTGTTCAAAATTTCCGGTTAGGAATTCGTAGTTTAATAGCCAAAAGCAGAAGAAAACGTTAAGCGTTAACTAAAATTAATATGGTAACGCATAGCCTAGCTAAATATTGGTAGATTTATTGGACTTTCACAGAGCTTATATGAGAAACTAAACGGTAATGAATATGCACATGCAAAATGCTCATCAGTAAGTCGACAAATTGGCCATGGGTGAATTATGAAAGCAAACTGGTGCGTTCGTAAGTTACGTAATCGCCAGTCCCGGTATGGAATGAGATTGTTGAATTAGACCAATAACAGGGCAGCAACAAAAAATTATCAAATTGATAGCAAAATTAGTAACAAAATGCGTTGTTCCAAATAGACTTGAATTTCTTTTTAAATTCTGTATTTTTTTTTTGATTAGTTTACAGGTGTAGCTTTTACAGGTGTAGCTTTAATTTGCCGCAGGTGAGGTGCATGTCAGTTTTATCTGGCTTGCTGCCACAATCGCAAGGCTCTAGTTTTGTGGATAATTTTCGATTTAGTTGAGTACACTTTTTTAATCAAATTATAACTGTGTACTGTGTAACTGTGTAACTGTTCTGCTATCAGCTCCGTTCAATTTGCTATCAAAAGACAACGCAAGGAGTTCATTCGTATGGGAGCATTAGAAACCGCTAAATGCTGGCGATTTACCTTGTTTTACTGCTCATTGCGGCAACACATCAAACGCATTTTGCTGCGACTATATTCTGCAACTTTTGGT
>NC_051847.1:24111855-24115365 GCF_002237135.1 Teleopsis dalmanni | reverse complement strand
GATAGCAGTTACGACCAGAAAAAATATAATAAAAAAACTGCCAATATCATCTATTAAAGTAATTAAACGGTAATATGAAAAGCATTCGCCATTTTTTACCACTTTAGTGTTGGTACTCATATATCTGACAACAACAATCCGATACGGCGGATACTTTTTATATAACGCAATATATGTTAATATTATCAGATAGTTAATTTGCTTTAAAATACTTGAGTTCAATCCAGAAAATATTGAGAACGGTTTTTTACTACTACTTCTCTTTGTTCGAGATATTAACGCTGTTTAGTATTTCTCTTCTTTAGTTGTCTAATCGCAGGTAAATAGCAAAAAATTGCAAGCAAGATAAGCAAATTAAATAGAGTGTCTCATAAAGTTATTCGGAGCCTCTGAATGATCTGGACATACTATTAGCAGTACTCAAACATCTAACAGTATGTCTCTTTTGGATAAGAAAAAACACAACAGTTACATTGAAATGTACTGCAAAGATATAGTGGATAACTATTCTAGGAGATTAAATATTCATTTCAATGATTCTTTCAATGCTGATTTCATATCAATGCTGCAATGATTCTGAGAAGATAACAAAAAAAGTAATTTACTTAATTTATATACTTTCTAATGAGTCTTAGTTAGTTCACATCTTAGTCACATCTACTTAAAGAACATGCCTAAATCGTGTTAGGATAGCGAACCATCATACGATTTTCATATACTTTCTATGGCTTCTTAAAAATAATCTTCTTTAAAAGATTCTTAGAGTTCATACATACCAATACTTGGCTGAGCTTACGAAGTTTTCCAAAGGTACACTTTTTGACAAATCTGAAAGATTTCTATAAATGATCACAGAAATTATATCAAAGCACTTTTTATAAAGTGATATTAACAGTTTCCGTAATAGTGAGCTAAATACAAAGTTATATGCAATCTATGAGATGTTATAGTTGATGAAGTTCCTATGAATAACAAAGTGACATTTAAAAAGAAATAAATCAAGAATTATCTTATATTATATTCACATCCATGTCTTGTAAATCGTTGTAAATTTTTGTGGTAATTTTATTAATAGTTTTTTTTTGCAAATATTCCTATATCAGTATCGAATAATGTTAATGGTGCTTTTTTTTCAAATGTTAATATTAAATTTTCATATTTATTCAAAGCTAAGAATTCTTAACAATAATTGGTATAGTTAAACATTTTTATTTTTTCTTAAACTATTTTATTGAAATATCTAAAGTAATTTCTTTTTCTGCATTTATTTCTCAAAGTATGCGAGAAATAAAAAACTATCCAATATTTCAAGTTATTTACATTCTCCAGCTTTACAAAATGTTGCTGATATAATAAAGTCATTATTATCTGTGGTACACAAGTTTCAGTTGTTTACAATTTTATTGACAATGTTGTAATATGATACCATTTTTTTATGGCATGGATGTACTGAGAATGCATATCATTCATCTCAGTATGAACACGAGTATCATCTTCAGTGCAAACTCAAAGCAATACTTGACGTTACGTGTTCTATTCATTAAATTCTTCAAGATCGAATTAAAGCATCATCTTACAAGCAAGTGTTATTGGCAATATTGATATGTAATTGGTTTGAACACTTTTTGAAATTAAGTTTGCATACATGAAAACTAAACTAATACAGCTTATTTATCTTCATCTAGTGCAGCACAGAGTGAGTGCAAGCAACTTTTCGCTGGAAATGCAATGCTAATTTGCATATTTCCTCGAATACTTTATAGTCAAATGATTTTCATCATGTTGTCACCGTGTCATATAAAATCTTAAATGCAAGGAGCGTTTTAGAATATTTAATTAACGAACTGAATTCTATGTAATTTATTAACATTTATCTACATTGTTACTCAGTGATGTGCAGACCTAAGGAGTTGGTTAATTGAAATAAATTGTCAACTCTGTTGACATACAACGTTTTCCTAGTGTTTATGTGTTGTATATTCAATTTAGTTAAATCGATTATGATTTTAATATTTATACACAATATTTCTAACAGGTTTATTATTTATGCAATGGAGTCTTATATACGCGCATCACTTGATCTATGGAAAAATCGACTACATAACATATGGTGCGATATTATTTATTCGGAGTTAAAGTCAATTAATGCTTTTGCTTCTGACACAAGAAGTTAAATTAATAGATATTTTTATACCAGCTGACAATATTTACAAGAAGACACAATAATCCTGAACTACTGACATGCAGTTAACAAATTCCGAAGATTTAATTTCTTGCAAGCAGAAATTTTAATTACTTCTGATTACGACCCATAAATGCAACAAAAGAAGAACTGCACTTTGCCTAGTTAATTCAACACACATAAAAAAGAGGAATTGAAGTAGCTGCAGGGGCACTAAATATGCACTAAAAATTGGTAACGAATTATAGACGTTCCTCATCATTAAAAGTGTTTGTTAGGGGTTTTTAAAATTTATCTATTGGGCCATGAAAAATATTGTTTCTCAAATGCAAGAGATGCGGCAAGAGATTTTTAACGCTTCCAGCTGGCGAAGTAGTTGTCGTAGAGGTAGGTTTTAATATTATTAACGAGCTATTTTACGCCTGCCTTTTAAATTTTACCGGCAATAAAAAAATTTTACGATACTTGAAAAGCATAAAAACATGTGTTATAAATTTAACACATAAAAAAAAGTTACACTGTTTTGCAGCGTAGCAAATAAATGCTAAATGGGAATTTATTTGCACTTATAATGTTGAGTTGCAGTTAAAGAACCATTGCAGTTCATTTGGAAAACTTTCTGGAAAACGCATAAAGCGACTTGTGAAATTGCATAAATTCCGCTACTTACTGGTTCACCACCTTCTATGGTAATACAAGTCCTGACAATCAAATTGCTAGATGCACATCAACTTATAATTGCGGGTCATTAAACATGCGGATGATGGCATTTGTTTTAAACTCGTTTCAATTTTGTATTTCGTATCTAAAAACCACTTCGACTTAGTTAATATTGTTAATTACACATGAAATCACAATGCATGCTCAAGTGTATTGTATGTCCAGTGTACCAGCGCTACAAAATCTTAAGAAATCCAGTTTAAGACAGCAACTGTCATTAATATCCGTTAGTCCGCTGGTTACACGTTTGATTGGACACAAAGATACGCGCTTTTATTTGCTGTAGAATTCATGTTCAAAGTGTGTATTATGAAGTGCAGAACATTATCATTCTGAAGCTGTTGAATCTTAGTTACAAGTGTTTCAAATTTAACACTGCTTTTCTGCGAAATTCCAATTCAGTTCAACGAATGCCGTATTGCGCTTGCGGCGCAAATTAGGCACAAGCTAAATCACTCTCCTGAGTTATTACAAAAAAAATTGTCGCCTAAAGATGTTTCACAGTTAATCATTTTATGTTTAGATTATCTACCAAATGTCTCGCGAGCATCTTATCAAGCGATGTGGTTATTGATTGCAACAATTGCTTCTGTTCACACGGAATTCTC
>NC_051847.1:24103178-24111755 GCF_002237135.1 Teleopsis dalmanni | reverse complement strand
ATAACTTGATTATAACTTATTGAATGTCCATTTCAAAACATAGAATGCTTGAGAACTATTTACACATAAATAGAATCCTTTCTATTACGACACAAAAAAAAACCTCCAGTAGTGAGAAATTGCATTACCTTGATGATTAAAAGGCATCTCCAATATGTGAAATACCATATCCGGAATATTTCTCACGTTTCAAATACATACTTCATCATCATAATCATCAGCATTATCCATAGATATACAGTCCATATAGGATCTAAACTTGTTTCACGACATTCCTCCATTCTTCTCAATTGTTGGCTTTTAACTTTCAGTTGATGACACTCATATCCCTCACTCCTGTCACTCCATTTCTTTCTCAGTCTTCATTTTCTTCTATTGTTTTTTCTTCAGTTTTCTTCTACAGTTGTTCTAATTTCACTCTCGAAAATTCACTCGTTGCTGCTCTTTTTTTGGCATCCGCACAACCTGTCCTATCCATTTCAAGTGTTGTTTTTTTATGTGCTTGATTATTGTGCCACCTTCCATCAGTTGATCGAGTTCATTATTATATTTTATATGATATCAAATATACACTTAACAGGTCGTATTATGTCTTCCATATCTATATCTTTAATTTCAGGGTTTATGAAATTGATAATTCAGTGATTAGAGTGGATAGAGTGGATAGAATTGATGATTTATGGGCATACCTTCGTCATTTTAAAAAGATACAGACCTGCCACACCTCTACACACAATATCATTCATGCAATCTGTTTTTGTGCATTTGATCGAAGTCTCCAATAGAAGTAGATGTTATTCTAATTTACTTTTGGAATCACAAAACGGATGACCCTGTAATATGTATTTTTACTCCTTTGAAGTACCTTAAAAAACAAATTAAACACAAAAACTTAACATTCATGTATTTATCAAAATCATATAATATAAATAAGTTTATAATATAAGATCTATCTCAATAATTCTCTAATTATCGTAAATATTCATAAAGGTGTATAACGGAAGATTGCTTTAAAGCTAATTGTCTTAATGAGGAATATTATTCAATTAACTTTTTTTCTATCCAAAATATGTGTTGAAATGTATTATTGCCGTACTTGTGCTTTAAATATGAATTATCCAACTCAACTTATTAAATTTTTATATTGAAAAAGACCACATAGGAAGATATCGTTTTAAAAACTGAAATCCTTTCATCTTCTCCTTTCCATTGATTGTGTAGCAACGTTGCGAAAGTATGGCACGTGTTGGGTAACATTTGTGTTGATTTTTTAAGGATAAATAAACAAGTGAAAAGGATAAAAATGTAACAGATTTCAAAATATTTGCACAGCATAAATTGCTGATAATTGAGGAATTGAAGAAGCACTTATAATTTTGTTAAAGTATTGATAAATCATTTACCCTAGTACTTATTTTCAGAACAAGGATACTTAAAAGGGAATACTATATTGTATCAAAAACAAAAAATTAATTTAATAACCCCTCATTTGACTCTCTCGAAGAATTTGCAACTGTCACCAACTTAGCTAAAATTCTTGTCCTCTTCAGTTACACGAATGCAGACATCTGCAGATTATTAGTTGTGAAAGACTTTGTCTAACTTGGAACTAGTATAGACTTCAAAAACTATACCAGAGTAAAGTTTCAACTAAGAATTATATAAGTAAATGAATGTTACTTCGATATAAGTAATTGAAAAGTAAACCCTTAATCGAACCACACTTTGAAAGCTGTTTCTCATGCCGTCCAAAAGACTTAAGTTGATATCAAATCAAATCAGATTAAATAATAAATTTTGTGGACTATTTAGCATTATTGATATAGTTAAGCATATTAATAATCAGTTGCTTCAATAGCTTAGTCTTATCGTACGAATAGATAAAAATGCTCCGCTGATGGAAAACACGACAAAGTAATCTACATCTACAGTAAAAGAACCGGGTTATTTTAAAGCACTCGTTACTACGAATTGGTGACATCTACAATTAGTCACCGATCGGTCAATACACACCTGTAAAGATCAACTAAGCATGTAAGCAAGTTGGTCCAAGATTGATCATGACTTTAGACGGTGAAAAACCGCTGCGCTCTAAAACTATTCGGCACTCAATATAATGGACCGATAATAAAACTTTCTAGACAAAATTCCCATATATTCTTATTTGGTTTACTGCTTCACTGATTCCAGATGAGCCAGAAACCCAATATATTCCTATACATATGCTTCACATGTTTTACGATCACGAATTATTCATAAAATAATTTTTAAATAATATTAATATAATATAAATATACAATATATTTTTATTATATAGATATACGGTATTCAATTTTGTTTAAGTACAGACAAAAGCAAAATAAATTTAAAAAATAACCAATGTATAAAAATAGCCTTCCTTAGTAGAACCTGGTGCCTAAATTCTAGTATACTCAATACTCTGTTCCAATGTAACGTATGAATGACTTGCTTGAAAGAACAAGGCGACAAGGCGTTTATATAAACGCTTTTGAAGCGTACCTGACCCGCCATTGTAGTGGAATTTATTACCTCTACAAAGAGACGTATTCTTTGTATTAAAAAGACAACAGCGTTAAGTACTGCAAAACTGCACACTATTACTTGTATGCATAAAAGTCTAAATATTCAAAACTCTATTTGTAGACTGATTTTTGGCTTAGAGATCTGCGATAAAGCAGATCAAAACTCGATGTCCTCAATTCCTATCAAACCAAGCTAATAAGACATACTTAAAATGGCAGTAAAGTGATTGTATTTAGTAGAACAAAAGGTGAATCTGTGCGCCTTAACCTGGGTTACTATTGCAACAGAATAGGTCTACATATACATGAAGACAGTATCTCAACTCTCCTTAGTAACATATGCGACCTCTAGCCACATTCTTTGTAACTCAGTGGCTCTGATTTATATCAGATTTACCAGTTTGACACTACACAATCGTCAATGAATGACATTTTGACATTCATTCTAAAGTTTGAGCTCCTTTGGTCAAGGTCTATTGTTATTCTTATAGATTTATAGTATGTATAGTATTCTGTTAACTTCTATTTCTATGCATAAAAAATTGCAAAAAAAACTAACTAGGATACGTATGTTGTGTAACATGTGTGTGTGTGAAAACGCAAACGCACATTTTAATGGAAAAAATTAATATCGTTAATATTCTCTAAAAGCATATAAAAATTTATTATTTCAAAGAACTTCAAACGAAAACAGAAATAAAAAAAGATGGTCCTGTCGAATAGGCCACCTTCTTATTCTCATAGTATTCGGGTGAATTTCAGTGTCTTTTTAATATTACGGTCTTTGCAATACGGTCGTTGCTATTACGGTCTTTCACTTTATATCAAAACGATATTTGTTCGAATATAAATGCCACTAAAGCTTAGCACATACAACAACCACTCAAACAATTCTTATTGGTATTCAAATTAAAATATTTGACCACCAGGGGAAATTCAATTGCCAAATGAAATGAGCTACAAATTTTAGTATTTATTTTAATCACTGAACAAATAATAAGGCAAGAAAAGTTTAAAAATATTACAATAAAATATTATATCAAACAAACTCTAGAAGACAGTTCAATATTAAATTTTTCAATATGAAATTTGTGTAATCTACCCGCCCTTTTTGTCAGTAAAGGTCCAATAAATATGATAATACACACACCTATTATGACAGAAGCTTATAGAGCATAAATCTATAAGATGTCATACAAGCGCAGTATTAATTTGAATCTAAATAAATAATAATCTTGTACAGTGATATCTTACTTACTAATACGGAAACTTAAACTGAAGTCTTTAGACTAGAGATGAAATGCTCGAGATCTCTAAATCTAAATCTGTAAGCGACCATCTTTCAAGCAGAAACATATGTAATCGATGTGTATTTACTTTGATCTTGAACATAAATACTAAAACTAATAAATAGCCAACTTAATACCCAGCCAGGCAATTATTCATTTGAACGAACTACGACCTGTAAAACCTTCATCACAACATTTATATTATTCAGCGAATTAACTTCTATTAGTTTCATTGGTTTAGTCATATCGCGAAAACGGATTAAAATTCTACAGTGAAAAAACCGTTTAAAGCGGCAGTAGGCGATAGAGACATAATTACAGACTATGTCTCCGGTGAACTGATCAATTTAAGGAAGCTCTAACCACGCTAGAGGTACGTGACTCGAAAGAGGTGCAGGCAGCAGAGGCACCTGCAATGGAGTTCTACGGCAAGCTGAAACCTGAAAACTGTTCGTGCTGACCAATTTAGTAAGTGACATTCATATAAAGAAATTCCAGATATTAAGTTTTTTTTTTTTTGGAAACAATGCAATAATAATTCTTTTTTTTTTTTAGAAATTATAACTTTAAAAAATAGATACATTATACTTTTATATACGGTACATATATATTCATAAGGACATTATTTATCTTACATATATTCTCGAAATCCTCAGGTTTAGTACGGAAGGTACGGGTATTTGACTTTGTTGACAAAGCATTTTTTTGTTAAAATGTCTCAAAACTTCTGCTCATATGATCACATCACTTGATTGTATTTTTGTTAACGACATCATTTCGCATCCAGCAAAAAGAAAACAAACTATGGATCTCAATTGTGTGTGTAATACTTTATGAGATCCATATGTGATAATACGAAATGCGAGTATGAATTAAATACGGACAAGTGCCGGCATTTAGTTTACTTACTATGTGAACACATCAAAATCGCTCGTGTGTGGAGTAACCGCAAGAGAGCGAATCCATTGCCATATGCAGTACCGTATTTTTTAATAATTAGAATACTCAGGAATTTGAAAAAAATCCATCTAAGTGCGCTACTGACACACAAGCAGAAACAGAAATCTCTCATATGAATAAGAAAATTGATCTCAAGACTCATGAGTTCTGGAGTCCAAAACTAAATATTCATATTCAGCCAGTTTAGTTGTCCGTCAGCAAAGCGATGAAGTGCTTTGTTTTATTGAAATTAAAATAAAAATTATTTTTATGAATTGTGTATGTGCCTGGTTATCTGTAGAATAGAAAATTTAATTGCATTTATCATTAAAAAACATATGGAATGCAAGCGTTTGGAATTCATTGAAGAATAGCCAACCGTATATGAGGCATTAAGAACTGTGAAATTTTAAATCTTATGTGTGCATTACTGTATTTAAAATATTAAAAATGGTGAGAAATTTTCAAATTTAGAAACAAAAACCATTAAAACATGATATTTTTTTGAAACAGATAAGATTTTTTTACGCATGATGTGTTCTCAGTGGACTTCTGTCTATTTGTTTCATACTTCAATGAGTTAATGTCTTGTTAATGTACAATGTATACTCTTATCATATATATATATATATATATATATATATATATATATATATATAAAAACTTAGGAAATATTCATTCGCAGTAAAGATAAAATTATATTTTTAATATTTTTGAGGAACTAAAATCATTATATTCCTTACATTACTTACCTACTCATTTATGTAACTACTCATTACAGACGTATGCGGGTCTTGACCATATGAAGTATCCTCCGCTAGTCAAACGGTTATTTTTGTTCACCTAAAGAGACTTCAACTTTTTAATAACCGACTAAGTTCATACCAGAACCTGTGGGTTATTCAGTTCTTTTCTTATTTGAATAATTATTAAAATCGTATATATGTCTACGACCGTGTAAATTATCCCCAGCTAGTCAAATAGTTTTTTATTCGTCAAATGAGCTTTCGATTTCTAAATTCAATATAGTAAGTCCATAGTAGCATGTTGACCACATAAGGCACCTTCAGTAAGAGCTCGATTTTTCAATTGCATACAAAGCACATAGAAACACCTATTGGTGATACTTTCCTTGTTATCAAGGATGCTGCTACTGACATTATTATTATATATGACATGACCAAAAATAAAAATTCAAGAACTTAGTGTGATCACAGAAGATTTTCAACTAATTCTATCACGCGCTATAGCTCTTAGTTCACTGAAAGATTTGCCCGATTCTCTGTTGATTGTCCTTCTCCATATATTATTCGGCCGACCGCGATTTCTTCTTCCTTGCAGATTGTATTCTAGAGTGGCATGTGCAATTCGCTGATGGATTTGTGTAGTGTGTGCCCCAACTATATATATATTTAGTTTAAAAGATATGTCGTCCGTTGATGATCGCTTTTGTTACTTACGTATTAATTACAAATATTAATAAAAGCATCGTTTTCTTAGAATAAAAACTGTAAAGTACTCCTTCAATTGATCCCATTACTTCTATGTCTGCCAACGATTATGGGCGCAAAAATTCTGGGTCTGTTTGCTCATCCTAGTGAAAGTCACTTCTCTGTTATGCAAACGGTAATGTTGGAATTGGCTAAGAGGCAACACACTGTAAGTAACCAATACTCGTATTATAATGACAACTGTGATGAGATACCTTAAATATGCTTATACCTTTAATTAAGGTAACAATTTACAGCAGCCATCAATTAAATGAAAGCAGAGAGAACTTAACTGAAATTTTTGTGGGACCTGAATATCCTTTTTGGCAAAAATGTAAGTCATATTAAAGAAACGAATATTTACTGATTTGAACCTATCTGCAATATCCACAGTACAAGCTAAAGCTGGTGTTAAAAGCTTACAAGAACTTAGTCAACTGTCAGAAGATAAAATACAAAAGGATCTGGGTTTCGTTGGCGCTGCAGCTACCGATTATTTTCTCTCCCACACAGCTCTACAAAAATTACGTAGCACTACGCAAGCAGATTTTGATTACGATATTATCGTTGTGGATCTATTTTACACAGATTCACTGCTAGCCTTTGCGTATGCATATAATAAACCCGTAGTCGGTATTGTTAGTTCAAACTTCGAGAATTACATGCAGCACGTACTGGAATATGTAATGCCTGTGGCATGTTCACCTATTGATTTTGAAACATATGAGAAGAATATTGGATACTGGCAACGTTTAAGCAATACAAGAAGCTGTCTTAGTCGGAAAAATCTCTTCAGCAAAAATAACATTAGTCCACAGCAAGAATTGATAAAAAAACATTTTACTAATTTGAAAGGTAAAGTTTCCAAAATTAAATTTTATAACAAAAAGAAAGAAGAAAATGTATTTTATATCATTTGACTAATATTTTGTTTCTTTTGTAAAGATGATATGCCCACCATAAGTGAGTTATACAATAAACTTGATGTTTTGCTGCTTAACAACTACCCACCACTGCAAACTCCACGCCCAATGCTACCCAACATAATTGCAGCAGGTGGTCTGCACATTCGACCCCCACGTGAACTGCCATGGCACATCAAACGCTTTTTGGATGAATCACGTTCCGGTGCCATTTACATGAATTTAGGAAACGAACAATTTTGTGCTGAAATACCAAAAGAGAAACTGCAGACGTTGTTCAATGTGCTGGGTAAGTTTAAAGGGCACATCATATGGACTTGCCACGATGTAGAAAAAATCGAAAATATGCCCAAAAACATGTTGATACAGCATGCCGTTCCGCAGACAGACATACTTGCGCATCCACACGTGAAAGTATTTATTATGAATGGCGATTTACTTAGTTTACAGGAAGGCATTATACGGCATGTACCTATGCTGGGCATACCAATATTTCGAAATGAGTTCCATAATGTGGAATTAGCAGAGCGTCTAGAAGTCGGTCTTAAAATTATTAACTCAAACCTCACCGAAAATTCACTTACTTGGGGATTAGAAAACCTACAAAACAATGCTGATTATCAAATAACAATTCGAAAAGTGTCCACCACCTTTCGCAATCGACCGTTGGGTGCATTGGAGACCAGCATGTTCTGGATTGATTATGTGCTCCGGTACAATGGTGCCGATGTAATTAAAACAAAAGGCATAGGAATCTCTACAAGGCATTTACATTTGATGGACTTGTGCATTTATTACGCTATCATAACTTTATTTATAGTAACTATTTTAATTGGTCTATATTTTCTGGTTTTTTATATTTTGAAGCGCAACAAATTGGAAAAAATGTACTCAAAACTTAGTTAAAAATAAAAATTAAAAATTTTAAAAAATTTTCTCTTTGTGATTTAATTAATGTGGGTAAGTAAAATATTAATTTTAAATTAATAATACTGGATTGATTATTTTATTAGAAGAAATAACGATATATTTTAATAATAACTGAATGGTGCTAATAGTACTAATATTTTAATATAAACACATTTGAGTAGATTGAGTAGTAATTACCTATATTAGATAAGGTTGGAATGACGGCTTTATAAGACAAAGCCCACTTGAGCTCAAATATTAGGCCGTTGAGACTCTACGGAGTCTTTCTGTTCATACGTAGAACAGAAAGACCTAGAAAGAAAGTACAAACAACACTGAAATGCACGACTCTCATACTCAAATGAAAGTAAACCAACCTCATAAGTCTTTGAACTTCGCTAAGTCCCCAATTTTATAGTGTGACAGATCTGTCAGGTCGGTAAGTAACGGGAACCTGCAAATTTTTAATCTTCTTTTCGTGAAA